>NW_009203136.1:0-10604 GCF_000690835.1 Fulmarus glacialis | reverse complement strand
GTGTAGATGAGGCGCTTAGGGACATGGTTTAGTGGGCATGGTGGTGTTGGGTTAACGGTTGGACTTGATGATCTTAGAGGTCTTTTCCAGCCTTAACGATTCTGTGATTCTATGATTCTATAAAGAGGACATCCACCTGAGTTGCCCTAGGTAAGGGCCAAAGGTAAGGTAAGACTTGCTGTAGGCTTCCTGTATGGTCAATAGATAAGTGGGGGTGATCTAGAGTAAATTGGAATTGCTCTCTGAGGTGTATGTCTCCTGCCAACTAAATAGGCAACATAGAAATGAGCATGCTTACATCACAGGCAATTTAATATCATGCTTAAAATTAGGCAAGACAAAGCTCTTTACAATTTGCCTTTAGCTGAAAGGGAAAACGTGCCTAGGATAGGAAGTGCCTCCTTTCGGTAGTGCTACCTTTTTTAAGGTGGACTGGCTAGGTGAAGTTAAGACAATCCCACCATGTGCCACTCTGGAATGCACAGTCATTAGTGTCACTTTAAGTTCATACTAAATTCATCCTGAACATGTTCAGTGATTTCACTAATAAACTTTCTGGCAGAGTCATACTTGTAGCCTATAGTATTGAAATGAGATGCTTGATGCCCTATTTTTTGACATACACAACACTAGGTTAAACAAAGCAAAGAAAATATATTGTAGGATACAACATAAACTAGATAAATAGAAGATTAGAAAACCACATGCACCTTTCTGTAGCTAAATTTCTAGTTTATGCAGGTCAAGCACTTAAAAAAACCCTTCTAAGACATCAAGTGAATCTCAACCGTTTGTTTCTGAAGCTCCTATCTCTTTATCAATGGATTCCTCACTGTGTTATGACTGCATGCTCCTCTAAGGACTTTCCTGAGCTCTTGAAGCTGTTTCCTTACGAAGAAATTTGAAAATGTCATTATTAACTTATTTAGACAATATGTTGATTGCTTTCTCAATGCACTTGAGAGATTAATCTTTTTTTCTTACTCCGTGTTTAGCATCTGTTATCACTTGAAGCACAAACTTGAAGGAAATAGATTTTCCAAGCCCAAACTTACGCCTCCACAGGATAGATTTAGCTGGAGCATAGTGAAATAAAATTTGTCAAGGAAGGACAAAGTCGTAAAGCCAGATTTTAGCTTAACATATCTGAAAATATCTTAAAGAAAAAACAAATATATGTATTAGATATACAAATACATGTATTAGATACCCTAATTGCCATTAGATAGCTCTAGTGGCAACAGTGCCAGACTCTTCTTTTGTAATGCTGTTCAGTGGATGTTTGCAAGCTTTCCTGTTGCTTATGGAGAAAGCCATAATCAACATTAAATTGATAAACTAATTGTTATAACAGCCAGAGACAGTGCTATTTGGTGAAAATCAATTATGTTAGAAGTTTTTCATTTTTCCTACTTATCTTTTGCTTGGTCTGGCTTTAATGTAGACAGATGCCCTAAGTCACTTTACAGCAAAATTGTAAATGATGCAAATTACAGCTGCATTTGGGTTGTGGAACTTTGAAATAAAGCAAATACTGGTTCATGAATACTCACTGTGCAATTTCCAATGAAAAATTGCTTTCATATGCCTTTATCTTATATGTTCAAAAAGTGGGAAAAAAAATCTCAGAGCATTGTAGATTATGCTCTGAAAAAAATGACTGGAGACATTTGAAACAACTTTTTCTGGTGCCTAGCTCTCTGAATCCATGCAAATGCAAACATTTTGAGAGATATTTTTAAGTTTGAGTGTGGTTTTTGTTTTCTTCAATTTTAGGGCTCTGGTTTTTTTAAAGCAGCAGCAGTACATGTGCCAGTGCATCTGGAGGGGGGGAAGTAATTTTTTCTCAGACTAATTTTGGATTGAGTATTATTAATAGTATTTTGAGTCAGGTTAATTCTACAGCCACTTTATAACTTTTAGTATGACAAATACCATAATCAGCCAACAAACCACATTTAAGATTAAGGCTCAATAACTTAGAGAGTTTATAATTTAGGATATACACATACGTTTTGTTGAATGAGATTTTCTTACCTAACCGCAGTTGTCCTAACATCAAGCATCTGTGTATGTACTTGTATAAGCATCCTCTCTAGGTAATGGAAATAGGCATTCATCAGGCAATCCATCCTACCGTAAAAGTTAAAGACAGGTAGGATTGTAGAGAAATCATCTTCTCCTTTGACTGTCTCCTTCTGTAGCCTACAAATTGAGCTGAATAGCTTAGACTAGATTCCTGCCTTTTAGCCAGCTAAAGTTATGAGGGGTAAACTGTGACCCAAAATGCATATGAAAATGCTAAGGGAGAACTGCGGTGCAGGATTTTGGAGCTATATGTTGGATATGCGTGTTCTTAAAATTCCAGCAGTGGTCTCAGAGAGCAGATTTCCATTCTTTTACTTTCTGCTTTAAAATCAAAGTGAATTACCTCAAATCAACCACACACAGCAAGCTGAGAGGAGAAAACTGTTTTAAAGCACTGAACACCTACATAAGAGCAGATGTAACACCTCCCTCCTTTTGCACATGCATAATTGCAGAGGAACGGCTGGAACCCAAAATCCTGACCCTCCTCAAGCTCTTTGGAGACCCTCTTGGCAACTCCGCAGCAACAGCTTCAAAGTCACGAGAACATATAAAATACATTGTCTCCAGTGTCTGGAATATAAATAACAAATATTGTTCCTTATCTATCCCACAGAACTAGTTGCAATGTCACCCTTGCCTTTTATGCACATTTTATAAATGGATGAATTAGCCAGCAGTATGGTAACAACTGAAAACTCTCAGCCATCTTAGGATACAGCAAGGCCCCCATCACTGGGATCCAACAGCACGGGAGTAGGCTGCTGTATGTGAGTATAACAGCCTCTGCTTTGTGCCAAGCAAGCAGGAAAATATGCTTCCTTCACACAGGCTCAAGGCTTGGCAGAACAATACAGTGCTCCCAAGGTTTGTTTATAGTTGTGAACCGGAGAGGCAATTACACCAATTTTTGCTGCATGTGACTTCCATTTTCTTCCATGCTGCCATCTTCTTTACCTTCAGGCTTTTGCCATGATTCTCTGTAAGGTTCTCACATGTGCAAAAAGCTTCCTCTTCATTCACGTTCTCCTCTACTCCCTCCTCAAATCTTCTAAACAAGATTAGCTTGAGAACTGTAACTCTTTGGAAGAGAAAGACAATATGAACTTTCTTCACCTACCAAGTGATGACACAAAACTATTTTGAGCTTACTAAGTCCTACACTAGAAGGAGATAGAACTGCGGGCCGAAAGATGCACAGCTGAGATGCAGCTGTGGTTACAGGATTTTTTTAACAAAGTGTGTGCTTTCAGCAGGTGATTGGTTTTTTCCTTCTAAAAACGGACACTTGGAAATGGATTGTTGTTTTTTTTCCCCTGAAACTGTTTTCATTATGGTTCTGACCCTAATGTTCTCACTAGATTAAATTTTCCCTGGAGAAATTAGATAAAAATAAATGGTAATGTTAAATTGTCCCCTGGTGAAGCAGTGACGGTAAGAGTTAGGGGGCATTTCTGAGCAGTTCCTAATGCAGTACCAGAAACTAGCTGCAGAAAAAGAGGATGACCCCTGACCCTGTCTCCCAGCTGAGGAAAAGAAAATGGTCCATAGTTGAAGAAACTTGGAATCCATTACAGAAAAATTGCATAATAGCTACATGAAACCTTTTCTCTGACCAGAGAGATTTTCAAACAGCAACTCTTGATGTGCTACACAGGGATGGCACCAACAGAGATTGTGCACTTACTCGTCTCTGACACCGTGCTGAAGGAGCAGCCTCCTTCCCTGCACTGTTCTGTTTTTCTAGGTACTCTTGTGTCATCCAGTTTGGGATGAAAGAATGAAGGCAACTCAAAACATCAATATAAACAGATAGCTCTAAAAAAGAGTCAAGGAATACGCACTGAAATGAATTGCTATGAATATCACTTAGAAAGCAGCTAAGATTGCATATAATGAATCTTTAAGCAGACTGACCGCTTCTAATGCTCCTACCTCTAACTGAAAGTCCTAGCAAGTTAGAGAATAGCAAAAAATGGGTGTTGGTTTTATTGATTTGTCGTCAAAAATCTTCCAACAATTGATCTCTCATAAAATGTGTTAAAATTGATTAATAAAATGCTGCAAATATTCATGCCTTATATGGGACCAGCTGCAGACCATACATGATTTCCTTACATTCCCTGAAAGTAGGAAAGCAGGTCAAGACACCTTTATATTTATAGAAACATATGAAATTGACTTAGTCATGGACCATGGGCTTGCAGTTACATGACCCAAAAATTTTACTGGGCTGTAGTTGAACACATAATTATTCGGCATTTAGGAACCCTTAGCTCTCTTGAATGTGATTAAGACTATGCTTCTCTCTGTGGCCATAGGCAGATGCTTGAAGAAGGGTTAGTTTCAGGCAAGTCCACGTGATGCTTCTTCCAAGTATTGTCCCACCTCCAACCATTCTAGGGCTTTTTAGACGCATGGCTTCTCCTTTGGCAAGGGATGCCTCAGGTCTACCACCTAACAACATCCTTATATTTGTTTTCAGCATGACTCCTGTATTGGGACACAACTCCTTATGAGCTTTGAGAGACAGTGGTCAGTGAATGGGTGACTGAAGCCCAAAGCAAATCAGGATATCTCAGAGGTTGCTGTGTGTCTCTCATCAAGTTGCAATGGGCCAGCTTAGATTTAAGGCTAGTAGCGCCAAAATAAAAACAAAGCTTTGCTGGCATTCTCTCTCCTGTAAAGCGTAAGCAGTGGAGAACAATCCCGATAGCAGATAAATGCGTATCACAGTAACCAAAGTTTCTCGCTTAGTTCTCACCTGCCATTAGTGCTTATAAAGATGGAAAAAATTACTATTCTTCTACATCATCTTACTATTGTAACAGCATAAGCATACCCAGCTAATGCTACTAGAGCTTTATATTTTAATGTACTGCAACATTAGATGAACTGGGGAACAGAAATTCCCTTTCCATTACTTGATTGAGGGCAGTACCTGTCACTAATCCAAAGGCGAATGAAGTATCTAACTGGTAAAAGAATCTGCCTCTTTCATATATAAAAATTATTTTTCTCTAATAAATAAAAATACTGACCACTTACTGGCAAAGAATAAATCAAAGGTGACAGAACAAATTAATTTTTTGTAAAATATGCAATTAAATACCCAGATGGAAAGATGGCATATATTTCACAGAAGAACAGTCATCACGATTTGAAGTGTAATGTTCATTTGGATGACTGGATGAGTGGGCACATCTGTCAAATGCACAGATTTTATAAATATTTGTGTTTTGTAATTTTTCTTAGGAAGGCTGACTCACTGCAGAGCTTTACCGCTGTGTGTACGTGCAGGCACTACACAATAGCTCTTTATTTGTTTTTTAATATTTTATAAATGGGAAAAATCAAATCTCCAAAATTCATGTACTGTAATTCTAAGCACTCTGGTGGTTGTTGTTCCCTCACTGCACTTAGCCAATATCTCTTAGTGAGGGAATATTCCTTCAGTATTTCTTGAACATTTATCTTTTATGACATTTTCATAAGGAAGCTAATGAAACGTTATATGTTAATCCAATACAGAGCAGGTACAAAACTGGTTAGAAAACAAAGTCAAAGACTATTTTTCAGTGATTGCCGTTATTATGGAACGACGCATTGAAAGAAAGATGACAGTGGTCTACCGTAGGCCTGATTTAATATTCTCATCAGTGATGGAACAGGGAGAATGCGTATTATATTTGCAAGTGACACCAAACAGTTGTAGCACAGCAAGAGAATTCAAAATGGTCGAAACAGGTTGGAGTAAATGTCAGTAAAAAGAAAGCCAAAATTCAGCGGGGAATGTGAGATTTTACTCCAAAGTCTGACTAAACCACTTCACAGATACAAAATGAGGCCACTATCAGTTCTGAATATGATCACAAATGGAATGAGCCCCAGCACTGCCATGCTGCTGCAAAGTCATACTCCATATGAGAATATATAACTGGCAGGACAGCGATAGAGTTTTAGGTTAGGCATGAGGAATATCTTTTCTGGTGCTAGATAGCAAAGCACTAAAGCAGCTTGCCTGCAGAGGTTTTGGGGTCTTCATCACTGGAGATGTTTAAGAAAAGGTTTGACAAATATTTTCCAGCAAACGGACCAGATAGATAACCTCCTGTGGCTCCCTGCAGACCCAAACCACAGGGGCTGACCTTGAGCTTGTATAATTCATTATCATCTCTCCTCCAAAATAGCTTTTTCTTAGTCTTGAGTTTCTTTCAGTTTCATTGATATTTCAGTTGATAAAATGACACGATATTGCAGTGGCTATTACATTAGTACGATAATAAGACAGAGTCAGTGAAGTCTGACATATGCTAGAAGTTACAAAAATCTGATGTATTTGATTACAAAATCTTGATTCACATTGCTTAGAACATTGCAATCTTTAATTTTCTTCTAATTTAATTAATTTTGGACAGATGGACAGAAGTATATCCAAGCCAATTAATAAAAGGTATATTACCCATAACCAAATAACTTCTTATAACTTTTAACACTTCAGCACACCTAGTGGCCTAAACTAGGGAAATGACACCAAGCCCTAATACTGTTGTACTGGTCCTTTTAAAAGCCATTTAAAGTTGACAAGATTATACTCCTCAGTGAAACCTGTTTCTGCACAATAAACGGAAATTTTTTATTGCATAACAACTCCCAAGAGTGTTTATGCAGAAGACATTTTTGATCTCCATATGTCCTCTGAAGGGCTGGACTGCAAAGCCTCACAGAGCCCACACATGCTGCGGGCAGAAGCAGGAGAGGTACGGTGAAAGTTTTGTGCAGCTGATGTACTGACTTGGAGGAACTGCCGGCTGGTGGGCCAAAACCAGAAATGACCACTTTTGGAGGGTTCTCAATTTCTCTCAAGGCTAATCAAGAAAGTATAGGACCTGACAAGGGCTGGCAAAAGGAGGAGAAGGGACAGAATAGAGAAGGAAAGAAATAAAAGTCCACCGCTAAAAATGGTTGTGGGTAAGGCTAGTACTGTGATATTGAGCCTTGCTACCTAGGTGAAGAAACTGTTGAAATGTTAGGTATTCTGGAAAAAAACAAATCCTAGCTGCCTCAGGTTGGGCATCCAAATTAGCACCCAACTTAGTTTTTAATTTTTCAGTCTTTGCTCACTGCCTGTGTAATGGGCAACATACTCCCACAGGAATACTCCAGAGATAAAATTTGTCAGTGCCTGTGAAACACTTATATTTGGTAGTGACGAGCCTCGGAGAAAAGCTCGTGAGGAGACAAATCTTTTTGTCTTTAGAGTAGGGTTGGAACTGCTTATAATAAATGAAGTACAGAGCGAACTGTTAGGAAACAATAAGGAAAAACAGTCTGTAAACATGTGGTCAATGCTCCTTGGAAAGAGGGCTCCTATAGAAATGTTAGCATGTAACCAGGTCATTAAAGCAGGCACAGCATGTATACATAAAGGGCTGAAACAAGTTCCACGTGTAAACTTAGCCTTGATGTTTTTACTGTTCAGGTTCTTGACTTTGCAGTCTTGAGATCCTTCTCACCTAGCATTACAGAGGTGGACTTATTGCCTGCAATGGAAGGGGTGGCTGCAGTTTCCATTAGGATACGTGGGTAGCTGCTTCTTCTCTCCCTTAGATTCTTACTTATTAGCATGAGGTAGAGTTGACAGCTATTACATATTTGTTGAATGACACACGTATCAATACCCACACTGACAGCGATGAGGCTTGTCTTTAAATCGAGGTTTTGTTTTTTGCAGTAACACATCAGGATCTCATATGTGACTGGCTTTTTGCAATCATCCTAAGTTTTCCTGCAGCATTAATGGTTTTCCAATTTATTTCCTTGATTAGTTTTCTCTATTTTGGATTATTTTTCCATCCAGATTTACTAATCCACAGTGTTTCAAACTGAAATCTCAATTAGTTAAAAATCCAGGTCCTGCAGTTACCTTTGTATTCCTCCTTGTCCTCTCTGCCACAAAAATATCTGTAACAGATTTCTGTGGCCACAGATCTCAGAAGCACTGGAAAAGTAAGTAAAAAACTTTTCAACCTATAAATACAATGTTACTTTGAATCAGAGAAGCTAAACTCCTTACATACCTTTCTTAATGGGTGGCAAAAAAAATAATACCACAACTGACATCTTGTTTGCTCTTAATTTTATTCTGCTTCTGTAGTATACTCAATTGGCATGATAGATGACTACTTCAAGGTATTTCAGAGAGCTGATTTACAGTCTAGCCACACGAATTTTAAAGGCATGGGTGTGAATCTTGATGAAGTCAGAAAACTAGTCAGTCTAGTGGAAAACTATTAAACACCTAAGTACTATGCTAGATTAGTACACTTGCCAGAAATCTAAAAAATTTAATACATCTGATATGATCTTTCTAATCATAGCAAATAAAATTATGGTGAGATATCTTAACATAGAATGCCAAAGGACACAGAATTATTACTGAGGCGATGGAACCCTAATTTCTAGATAAAGTGTGCCCATGCCAGTTGTTTGAAAAGCTTCCAGGAGCAGCATAGCAGAACAGGAATACCACAAGAAATTGGAAAGGCAGTAAGGATGTAATGATAGTGCCATCAGTAGATGCCAGAGAACTGTACTTCTGGATAGAAAATGTTTGCACGTTTTGAATAGGTTTTTTTCAGTTTCTTACTCTGCATTTTTAAATCTTAAAAAGACCTTTGAATGTTATTTAGAGATATACTAAACAGCAACGGGCTGAGTTTAGGAATAGGGTAAAAATGTGAATGGAGTATATTTCATCTCATAGTCACTGCAAACAACGTAAGAGTCACCACTATTCTTGTTTTGTACAGAAAAGGGAAATATGGATATGCTGGAAAATGTCTCATTCCCGTGAAACTTAAAAATGCTATCCAACCTGGTAAATGACAAGCAAGTTATTACAGCTTCCAGTAACAGTGACATTGTAGCTATGTTGGTCTCAAAATACATCTTTTACTAGAGTAGGGGACAACTTTTTCTGACCTGTGGAAATACGGGAAAGCTTGGCTGTTCCTTTTCCATATACTTCTATACATCTAAGAAGAGCTATTGTCACATTCATTGGAACTTTTGTTCATAAATCTCCTGTATTTGGTACCTTCTTTGTCATTTGCAATTGGAAACTTGGAGTTCCCGAGCTTCGTCATTTAGCTCTCCTGAGTGTGAGATTTACAAGGTCTCACTCAAAGCACTGAGGCATGAAATGTCCTCAGATGTTGGCAGGGACAAGGGACATTGTCTCTTAACTCAGCAGTCAACATATCCGAGGAGAGAGCTCTCCACAATTTCTTACGTCTTCAGCTTGAGCAGTACAGACAAAATTATGAATGGCACTTACATGTTTCCAAGATAACATGGATTTCTGTTTACATACTTACAACTTTCTCATTATGTGATTGGGAAGAGGCCAAAGGAAAACAATATGTAAGACCATATTCTTTCCATTTAGCTTTTACTAGGCACTCTGCAAACACTAGAGGGGTGCCAACCTTGCCCCAAAGAGCTTATAGTCTGTAGAAACAGACTCATTCTTCCCACGTGAAGTGCTGACTCCATTGGACGCAGTTTAGAAATTAACTTCAACACAGAAAACATCAATGAAGTCCTCACAAAGCACGAGCACGCTGCGTGGGTGAAACCTGTACTTTACCAATATGGAAAATCAAGATACTTTTCAAAACTTGCTTTCAACGTAGCAGAAACAACAATAGCAGCTCAAATCAAGCGTAACTGTCCTGGGTAATGCTTACTGTACAGATGTTGTTGACATCTGACTTCATCTTTTCTAAAATGAGTATTATAACTTAAAATTTTGGAAAAACTCTCAAATGGAGGAGGGGAAAACAAGCAATTTGGAAATAGTAACTTAGGGAATGGGCCTGCAAATATTCTATTTGCACAAGACGTTACTTTAGTGGTTGTGACTGCTACTGAACCTGACTAAACGACTGCTCTGCAAGCGTGGGGCATAATACTTCTAATCCTCACTCCCTAATGAAGATCTCATCTTAAACAGCCTAATGAGTGGAGTTTCCCCACGCAAAACCAGTTCGCAATTTAATGACTGACATGAAATGGAAATCTTGAACTTCCTTCCAACTCTGTGGTGCAAGGCACACGGTGGAGGGTTGCAACGGTGCAAGTGTCAGCCTCGCAAGGAAGACAACGTAAAACGCCCCGCAATGTTTCAGAGGGAAAAAGCTGGGAACGGCGGGGTGAGGAGCGGGGTGGGAGAGGAGCTTCTCCTCCCGCCGGAGCCTTCCCCGGCTTCATTCCCAGCGGACGCTTCACATCCAAGACGCAGGCTCACACCTACCTAAGGCTGCACCCACGCCACCCCGCTGCAGGCAGGGAGACCTCGGGACAGCCAGCTTTCCGCGCCGGGGCGGCGCGCCTAAAACACAGACACGCGTGGACGCTGCCTTCGTGGGACAAAGACTTTGAGGGGTTCCGCGGACAGCGACCGACTTGAACTATTTCACGGCGACGGCGGCACCGGCCCGGGCTGCCGGCTG
>NW_009203135.1:0-11546 GCF_000690835.1 Fulmarus glacialis | reverse complement strand
TAAAAATATGTAAATATTTATATGTATATATGTGTATATTTTTTATATATATTTATCAAGTTATAGAAATGATCTCTATGTAGCCATAAGAGCATAGGTATAAAATGGATAAGACATTCTTTTATATCCATATTCAAAGGATAAAACATGTGAACAGAAAGTAATTAAACAAAAGTAAAACTCTGGGTCAGGATCCTCCACTTTACCAGACTGCAGAACAAAACAAAATGGTGACCCCCTGCATTACAAGAAGAGATGAAAATGAATGACTAGGGAAGAAATCAGATAATGAGTGTGATGATGAAGGCAAAAAATATGTGAAGATGAAGATATAAAGAATTGTATATTTTTATACTTGCAGTCCCTAGGCTCAGTCAAGGTAGTAGTTATAGGGCAAAACCTATGAGGCAGATGAGGAGTTAATTGGTGAGATCAGAAAAGACCAAGAGCTACAGCCAGCCCGCAGTCTGTGAGAGGCAGAACCCTATCTTCCACTTGATTATGGTGACGGCAGTATGCCTCAATATTGCAGACCTGCTGATGGGGAGAAGCACACACTCTCTGGTTTTGAGTATCTTGCAAATTCTTCCCAGCTTCCCCTTGTCTCATGTGTGATATCAGAGAAGTCAGAGGGAACGAGTGAGTTTCCTGTGTCACTGCAGAGGAAGAGAAGTGGAAGGTTAGTAAAGACGACCAAAATCCTTAAAGCGTCCTTCCTCCCTACAGTAAATACAGTTAGGACAGAGGAAAATCCATTATTCCTGTTTCATACATAAAGAACTGAAGCATGAAGGGGCTAAGCGATTTGGTTCAGGTATATTATGAATATGATTATGGGAAAAATGGGAAGTGAAATCTAGGAGTATTCCTGGTTTTGTTTGGTTTTGTTTTTTTCCCCCTTTCCTGTCAAAGGAAAATCCTATGCTATTTTCATATGTATTCCCTTCCTGCTTCTTATTTTATCTTTAGAGTGTAAAGATCATAGGATATGGACGATTTAAAACTTCCACACTGCTTTGCACAGGATGGCTCTGGTCTAGCAGCATCTTCTAGAAGCATATTTCTAGAAGGTATAGAATAAATCATAAATAACTAAAACACAATAAAAATGCAATAGAGAGCCTAAATAAAGTAATAAATTGCTGTCCAACCAACTTCTGTAAAGCTGCAAACCTTCCCATTGGGACAAATCTTCAGGATCTAAAAAAAAGTGTTATTGCTTACAGAGTTGTGGAATCCTTCTGCTGACGATGTGTGTTCAGCGTTCATTTGAAAAGTAAGCCAAACTACATCATAAATTTTTCAAGAAGACAATGGAAACATGGAATTTATGATCATTGACTCTTGCTGAAGGCTGATCCTGTAGATCTGTATTTGTCATTTCAATTGCACAAAGTCATTTTTCAGTTTTTCATGGTTGGCTGAAGGGTTAGAGTGCCAATAGAAACATCACATTGAAATAGCATATGTCAGAAATATTGCACAAGGAACTGGGAGCTGCTTTAACAGACCTTGTAAAATCTTGCTCCTTCTTATACTGAACATAGGGGTGAGAGTATTTCTTATTTGCCTTTTAAGTCAATTGGCACATTGTCTGAACTGGAACCATAGGGTTAGGCTGTGAGGGAATTTTAGTTTCTGTCAACACATGTGAAGATTTTCTTTAAAGGCAGTGAGCTACTTCCACTGGCTTTTACTAAACAATAAATAAATTGGCTATTTTAAAAGTCCTTGAATAGCATAAAAGCATTGAATCACTCCTTTAGCTATTCCACTGAAAAATATTTAATTCTTGTCCTCTATTGAATTTGTCTAAAGAAGGGTTATTAATTTTCTTTTCAGTTACGCTTTGCTCAGGGAATATTCTCCAGTGCTTTTCTGGCTTGAGCTATGCTTGAAGGTTTTGCCAGCATAAGTGTGTAAAACAAGAGTGTGAAAAATCATTTCCCTGTCAAGTGCATCTTTGCTAGAAAATAACAGTGCGAGTAAAGAATGTGACTGAAAAAAGAGTGGATTTTTAATAGTTAACCAATTTTATGCAGGGAACTGGTATGAGTTATGCTAACAAATACATCCCTTTGATGATCAGGTTTGTTGGTATGGCAGTTAACAATCACTCTCTAATAAAAGTAAGGTATCGTTTCTACACTTCTTAGGTCTCCTAACTAGTTGCTTGCATGTTATTTTGGGGTTTTTTGCCTTTGTTTGTTGTAATAAATTCACCTTGGTATTTGTTTTTCATTTCAATCTGAAGAGAGAAGATTGTGTTTACAAGAGAAAGTAGGCATTTGTGAAGGATGCTCTTGGATTTCCTGGCCAAGTTCCCTATACCTTTTCTGGTGTTAGCTGTAGATTTGGTTTGTTACACTCTGGCTGCCTGGAAAAATGAGGTATGGATTTCTGGCAGTCCCTCCTGGGCCTGAAGCACCTTGCCAAACACCTGTCGAAGCAGTTATGATGCAGACGATACTCAGAGAAAAGTAAGCAGTAGGACATGGGAGGCTATATTCAAGTTCAAATACAAGCAGTGGAGCTAATGGGAAGTGTGTGCATACTCCGTGAGACCAGGATGATTTTCTGACTCAGGGACTGAGATACTTGAAATGGAAAATACATTCCTTCACAGAAGTGATATGGAGCCAAAGTACAAGTGTGTTGGAATTGAGATGTGGTAGATGTGATTGAGTTGTGGTAAGTTGAGATACTGTGGTAGAGTCCACACATATTTTCCAAGTCCTGAATGAAGGGGAGATTAATTAAGGCAGCAGGGTGAGGTATCAGTGATGTCGATACTAGTGATTAAAGCACATATATGCAGCATTCAAAAGGAGAAAAGTTCCTACTGATGGAACCTGGAAATGGCTCCTATTGCAGCCATCATGGATTATTGGATCTCTTTTTTTCTTAAAAGGAGTCTAATAAAGTCAGAGACTTTCTACAATGTTAGTATCTTAGTTTATATATGTTCTGTTCAATGAAAATTTCATTGAATTTTGTTTATGGTGAGAGATCAATATTTGCCTGGTACTGCATTAGAAAATGCATTTGTCCATACATATTAAGTAAAGTGCTATCACTGTTGAACAGTGCTCCAGGCAAGCAGATATTCCATATTTCTTTCCTGTAAGAGAAATTTGATTTAGAGTTTGTTCAGTATGGATTTGATAAAGACCCTGATTTTAAGAAAAAGCAGACTGGTACTACAATGAGAGAAACTGAGAAACACAAATTAAGGTAGCATAAAGCCAGGTAACTTTAAGTTCCTATTTTGCAGAAGTAGTATGAAATCAGGAATGGAATGCAAATGCTTAACTTCAAAAACTTCCTGGCATTTTAAACACCTTTCTTTGTGGACCATTTTGAATAAAGTCTGTATAATCTTTTTATACAAATATTAAATATTGTAACAGCAACCAAAAGCATTAGTCCTATTAAAAAAAACCCATTACTCAGCTAAGAAGGGCATTAAATAGAAGCTCTGTGTTAAATGGAAAATAGGCAGGAGAGTCTAAATCAAGCAAAAAGCTTGGTTCCCTAACAGAAATAGAGCCCTGAACCTGTAAGTGTCTGGACCCTCAAGGAGAATCTAGAACTGCTTACAACTTTTCTAGTTTTTGGACAGTGTTAGGACAAGTGATGTGCACCAATTTTTAATGCACTCAACAAGACTCAGGTGGTAGCCTTGAGCATAGGAATGGCTAATTTCTGGATTCTAATTTGTCTTAACATCAACTGTTTCCTCCTTGCCAGCAAGCAGGAAAGTTTGGTCTGTAGGTATTCCCACTTTTCTTGCTGTAACCTGTTCACACAGTGACTCAAGCTAAAATGATAGGGTACCTCTCAGTCCACACGGCAATCAATCCTAACGACTGTCGTGGTGGCTCTACGCTCCTATAGCACAAAGCTTTCCCAGGAGAAAGAGCTGAATGAGAAAAACATAAGAATTTGCACAGTTATAGTTTATTAACTACTGTATCTATTGTTCCTCTCATTTACCTAGGATTAACTAATAAATATATGAAATTAAAAGGCAATACATGTGTGCATTATGCCTTTAACATCTGAGTGCTAGGAAGCCTCAGTATGTTCACACACATTTTTGCAAAGACCTTGTAGATTCCTAGATGTCATCATAATGCTATGGTATAAGCATTAGTGTAGGAATTTTTTTTTTTACTTTTTCATTTAGAATTTTATTTAAACACATTAATAGTGATTCTGTCAAATAAAGCTGAAGAAAACAAAACAAAAAAAATACCACCCTGCTTCTACTTATTGGAGGGGAAATGTTAGGTTGTGTTTTGATTTTTTTTAAATGAGAGACAGTTAGAAGAAAGCTTCATTTCTTGTTCTTTTTATTTTTTTTCTTACTCATTTAAATCCTCATTGTGCTTTCCACTAGGGATCAAGAGGTGAAGATGGAGAAACATTTTTGAATCTTAAAATCACTGGTGTTGTTTCTTCTCTCAGGAAATGTATCTATTTCACTATGCTGTCCCTTTGCATGTAGGTGTTTATGACTTCCCTTGTCCATAAAATATTGTAATCTGTTGGCCAATCTTAAACAGTTTTTGGCAGAAAGAGTAGAGTATTAAATTCTTGCTAAAATAGATGGCAAGACAGAAAACAGAAAATGAACTACTGCCTTATTGAAGAAGACCACTGTATTAGACACCAAAGAATCCATATAAAAGAATTATATCAGGAATTTTCATCCTAATGGCTAAGTTTCACTCAGAGGTTACATCTACTGTGGATACTGAGAAATCTAATCATAAAACACAAAGCCAGAGGAAACTAAAGCTTTGTGCATTGTAATATGAAAGAACCACTTGTATTATAGCTGAAACAAGAATATTTGTTCTACTTAAAAAAAAAATCTTTTTAATAAAAAATCTGAAATAAAAAAACACTCTTCTTTTTATATGTGTCAAAAAGAAATCCTACTAAACAAATATATGCTTAAGTTAGAACTTTGCCATTATAAATTAATAAGAACCTAACCAAATTATACACTTTTCTTAATTTTACTTTTCCAAACTATTTTTTTTGTTTGGTTTGATTTTTTTTTTTTTTTTTTAATAACCTATGTTCTGTATTCTCTGGATTGATTGCTTGAAGAATTCATGTGCTAAGGAATGTACATAGTCAAAATAAAATTACTAAAAAATACCTCCACAAAGATTAGTGTGAGTGATCCTAAGACTAGGGACTAGAACTGTTTCATAGAAGTTTCCACACTGGTTGAACGAGTACTAAACATCTCAGAAACTACAACTTTGAGTTTTGATCCTGAGTTATACTCCTGAAATCCTATACACACATTAAACTCCAGAAAAAATTGCTTTTCACTGTTTATAAATGTTGCTTTGTTCTCATTCCTCTGGTTTTATAGGAATTTATATACCATACTAAAATATCATTAAATGGATTTGTTATATTTTGAAAAAACACTGAAGTATTCATGAACTTAACCTGCATTCACATTAAGAGTGAATTCACCCTGCACATCTGATGCTCAAGGAAAAACCCCAGTATATAGTATGTATCTGATCATTTTCATCTTTAAATTCTGAGCCTTTACAGTGAGCCGTGGTTATTACATGTACATTTCATATTACTTTGAAAAATCACTACCCCAAGTGAGCCATTTATACCAGTGAATGGAATTCTAATTTCTTTGTTTTTCTGAAGAGAGTATTTTGGTTTCTTTCGACAGAGAAGAATGAGACAAAATATTTGAAGCATTAATTAACTGAGGCAGAAAAGTTAACTGAGAGGCAGAAGGCTGTCTCAGGTGAAAGTAGAGTATTTTGAATTATTTTTTACCTGTTTCTGAAGAGAGATTTTTAAGCTACAAGCAGGAGAAAACATTCCATCTTTTTTTCTTTACTGTTTATTTCACCATTTCTAAGTGTAATGAGAGTCTCTGCATACGCTGTTGGGGAATTTTTATTGTACCCCTTGAGGCTAATGAAACATAAGTTTGAGTTTAAATATAAAAAGCCTCAAAAACAGAAAACAAAAAAAACCCAAAAAGTGAACGATGCATTGAACAGAACAATGAATATTGAACAACGCATATGGCACTTGTTGAGCCATAAGTGGTTCAACAAGGAGACTGCAAAGATGCATCATGAGCCAATAGCTTGTATACACTTGCACCAGCACCAGTACTGTGAGTATGGGGTGCCTCAGCCCAGCCTTGGGTCCATCCCCCAGCCCAGCTCTGCTGCCCAAAGGTGGCCCCTGAGCGCACATATTCCAGGATGGCTACAAGACAATGCTGAAGCTGTTTCTTAACTCATCATCAAGGGAAACTTCACTGCCTTACAGGTAGTCCTTCTGTCTCGGGCATTCTTGCTCCCAGCCTGTTTAACCCCTTCTGCAATTGGGCCTTATTGCCCTTCATGCCAGATTATTCCTTAGTCACAAATTGCTACTGCTGAGCAGTTACAATTTGAATGTCCCCTTCAACATAAAGGTCCAAAGAAAAATAAAAAGAAAAAAAAGTAAAAAACCCTTATATTTCTTACTAAAGGAACTTAACATTTTCTTCTGCAATTAAACATTTTTTGTTTCCTTTCTCAACAAGATTACATTGAGTCAGTTAAAAAATAACTATATATTACAGATAGACTTAGTGATATTAATTTTGTAAACATGTGCACGTTTTTCAATTCATAACAAACTTTTGTTACCTATTATGCAGCATCCATCATTCTTTCTACATCCTTATCAGCATTCTAAAACAGGAAAGCCAGAGTGTGAAGTTTCCATAAAATGTTGTCTTCTTTTTTTATATACTTTCCCTTGAGTTATTCATAAATCATAGGATGGAAAGAAAACTTTTTCAAACTATTCACAACTTTCCATCATAAAATCTTATGATTGAAAAAAACAAAACAAAACAAACAAAAAAACCCCAAACCATGCCAGTCATGCGTCAGTACAAATCCCAATGAAACCTTGAAGAATGGAAGCCCAACAGAAGAGTTAGGATACAATCATGGAACACAGGAAAATGAGTTAAAAAATACTGTGACTTTGTCTTTTCAGCACACATAACGTGAAATATAGAAAATTATCTAAAGATCTAAAAAAAAAAACACCACAAGAAAAAAATTACCGTATTGAATTCAAGTCCATTGATTTTGCCCAGTGTGTGATCCAACCCCACTTAAAGTCAATGAAATGACCCATATTGACTTCAAAGTTTTTCAATCAAGCCTAAAGCATAACACCTGTAAGTCTTGTTAATATAGAAGTGCATGATTTAATAAAGTTGAAAGGTTCTCTCTTTATCAAGAAACCTGAAAATTATGAACGTATTTTGTATACTTCAGGATACGTCTAAACCAAAACATAGAGCGGGAGCTCTGCAAGGCAAAACCCTAAAGCATATTGAAAGCTACCATACAAAATTCACCAGCTATGTAGATCATTTGTGAATAGGAATGACAGACACCTCTCAGAATGGCATATCACTCAAATTCTTGCTGGAAACTAAATTATTTTGGATCGGATGAAAGATCTTGCTAAAATAGCTTTTTGCAAAATGAAACTACTGTGGTTAGGTAGCTATGAAGAAGTTGTGGTTTAAAAGAGGGTATTTTTTTACTATTCTGTAATTTAATGATTTTTTTATGTTATGTGATAAAATAGTAATGGTGCATACTATGACTTAATGGCGTAGTATGATATAATGAATCAAAATATATATTTTTTAAATAGCAAAAAGCTGCTGTTGCACTGACAGGAACATCTTTTTGTATCAAGGTTTGTCTAAAATACATAATATATTCAATATATCACAGTCTAATTCATTCATTCCAATACCGTTATTATATTATTCTGATATGTCATTTTTAGTATCTTGTTACTTGCTGAACAATCATGAAAGAATATAAAATGTATATGCAAGTTCACAATATTTTTCAAAACATTTTTCTAAATCCATTGCTTAAACCAGTTGAAAATGAAATATCAATGGTTAAAGCAACATTTTCCTTCAATGACAACTTTTGGAAATTCGACAGCGCATAGAAAACTACACCTTCCTTTCAGTTGTGGAAATAGCTCTCATATATCTTTTCATCATATTCTTCTTAGACAAGGAGAGAGATTTTTAGAAAATATACATTCTCTTTCAAGGGTATGGCTTTTTAATTTTTTTTTTTTTTTAAACACAGCCATCCTTGAACAGAAATATTTTGCTCAACAAACAGCTTCTCCCCCCAAAAGCCAATAATTTCTTATTTCTGTAGTAAACAGAGAATTTCTGTTCACTAGTAACCAGGGAAGCTACTGAATAGAACTGGTAACCAGCGACTTTTAGGGAAGTCACAACCTATTTTAATTTGACATTTAGTTTGACCAAATCTGACAGTGTATTTTAGATGGAAATAACTCATGAAGAATTTGAACCATCAAACAGAGGTTTAGATAACTGTGCAGTTACTACTCATAGTTCTTTTAGCAACCTTACTCCAATAGGTGAATTGTTTTCAGTAGTGTAGCATTGGAGACTGAGAACTTGTACTCTGTTTTTTTGTCTGAGCTCTTAATAACCACATTTAATATTTAATATATAGAGAGAGAATTTGCAGGAAAAAAAACATGACTACTGATGCTACTTTGTTAAATGTTAATCATACTGTTGGATCAAATAATTTGTATGAAGAAAATAAACATTTTCCTTGGGGAGGGGGGAATCAGCTACATGGGATAACAGGAAGAGTTTACCATTGTGCTGATAATGCTCTTGCAATCCCGTGTTGATTCATAAAGGTTTTCTCTAGTTGAAGTGGGTAATAAGTCTAAATTGTGATTTATTCAGTCAGAACAATGCTCATGAGCATCTAAATTGTAACTGTACATCATGTCTTTAGAAGACTTGCAAACAGGTTCACAAGCTACAGCTCCTCCCCAAGGGAGACTCTCTAGGTTTATAATATAAAATATGGGATTTCTGATGTTAATAGTTTCAATCTTTTTCTCTTTAATATATGGATAATAAACCAAAAGAATAATTTATACAATACATTGAAGCCATTGCTGCCTGAGGTTTCCATTCATTGTATATATAGAGAGATTAGAGTACCACTATGAAAGGATTGCTGCTGAGACAGTGCTAGCTACATTGCTCAGGAATAAAATCACTGCAGACTTTTAAAGCCCTCCTTCAGTAGAAATTACACGATAAGGTAGTATCAGAGAAATTCAACTTAGAAAGTAGACATGAATATTCTGGTGCTTTTTTTTTTTTTTGCTTTTTTTTTTCCCCCCATTTATTTTTGGTTACTTTACTGCCTTCTTACATCCAATGATATATATCCCATCACTAGTATTAGCCTAAAAGATGTCAGTCTTAGACATCCAGAAAAATTGCAATTCTCCTGAAATTGAAGAAGAAATGCAATTCTTTAACATGACGGCTTTTTTTGCTCTCCTATTAGACATCTTTTGTAGTATTTTAGAGGAATAATTGCATAGCTAAAACAACGAAGTGAGTTTTTGTCAATTAGTTGTCAGTTATACAGCACTTATAAACCGAGTAGCTAAACTGACTGTGAACATAGGATAACTAAAACTGTTCTTCATGTAAATTGTTCATAAATAAAAGTTTTTACGTGTTAGGGATATGGACATCTTCTTAAAAAGTCAGTGTGACCTTTCAACCTGAATAAATATGTCTATTGTGGCTACTACAAGGAAACTACCAGCCTCCATTCAGTTTAATCTTTATCTGTATTTTTAATCTTTTCTCCAGTAAGTATAAAGTTAGAACAGTCAAATGTACACATCAGTGCTCCCTAAATAAGAATTGGCAACCACCTTTCTACTCTTTAAATATACAGGTAGTGGCGTTCTTTGCAACATTTCAGAGCTCTGACTTGCAATTTATACCGAACCACAGCCTTTCAGCTGAAACCTTCTCTTGATTTCCCAGTGTGTCAGTGTACTATAGCATTGGTCTAGTAAAAAAAAAAAAGTGTTTAAATCTCAATCTTTCCTGTGAATTCCTCTATTGCTGAGGATAGGAATTCTACATCATGTTATTCTCTGTGTTGCTTAATAGTAAAATCAGTTCTCAAAAATTTACAACTCCAAAATTTCTTCCTTCTCTGAATCTATGCAACCAGTATGGTTCTGGCTATACTTGTACCAGTAATGACAAAAAATAAAATTTTACTGCTTGCACCACCATAGTAGTGCCTAAGGAAAGTGTTGGTTCCATTTCCAGTGTCATACTATTGAACAATAATTTTGAGAGTGAATTCCTATTTTTGGTGGGAGCTGAGCCTTCATGCTGCCCATAATTTGGAGAACTCAGCAGCATTAGCGGTGGTTACAAATCCAGAGGGTTGTGCCACACCACCTCTTTCGCAACTTGAGCTAAAGAAAAGATTTAGCCTCCCCTTTCCGACTCTGCCCCCCATCCTTCCCTGCTACGTGACACAGCTGATGCTGACCACATCCAAAATCAAGAACTCCTAGAAAAAATGCTCTAGGAACAGCAAAATCTGAAATGGGGCTGAGAGAATGCAGGGGTGTTAGCCAAGAAAAGGTGCAAATCATGCGCAGTTCTAGCAGCGGGGAGAAAGAGCACCTTGTTAACCACTAGGTAAGGAAATCTGTCTTGGAATCACTGGGATCAATAAATATAAGAAAGCACTGTATTATATCTGCAGAGAAACTTTGTTTGGCTTTTGTGATGCCTTTTAAATGTTCATCTAACTTTACTTTGATAATCAAACACTGAAGGTACAAGCACAGTTTTTCACCAGGCGTACCAATCTTCCCTTGTGTTGTTAGGAAGCATTTCTTATGAACAATTTTTAATTAGAGAAAGTTCAATAATTAATTTAGTGAGAGCTACCTAGGTTATTTCAAAGTCCTTAGAGGGACTATGAGATCATTAATTCTCTGTAACTTTCTTCTGCATATTTACTCTGGAAAGAAAACAATGGTCTTTATAACAAACTTCAAAGGGAAAGGAAATTATGCACTTTCCCTGACCATTGTGAAGAAAGTAGAAACATACGGTTTAAACCATAATCTTTTCTTGCTACAATTTGATATTAAAAACATGTTCTGTTAGCTAATGTAAGAGTTGTGACGCACTGAAATAAATTGTATGGGAGGACTGTGGAGGTTCAGTTACTGAAGTTCTGTGGGAACAAAGTAGACCACCATCTGCCAGGAACTGCATTTGGATAGTTAGTGCTGCCTTGCTGTAAGAAAATGGACTAAATGGTGTTCCAGCCAGCCCCATTTTCTGTGATTCTGTATGTGCTAGTCATTTTTATTGATATTGTACAATGCACAAAAATGTACAAGCAAGAAGAGAAATTTTTATAGACAAGATACACGGAGCGAAAAAATAATTGTTTATCCCTTGATGCATTTCATTAGAACAGCGATATAGCCTGTTTGCAACTGCAGACTCAATGAAAGAGTTAATGCATGTTCTCTTGCTGATTTTGGATAAGCCTTACCCCTCACAAGAGATAAGTCTCAATATTTTTTTTGGGGGGTGGGGG
>NW_009203134.1:0-8842 GCF_000690835.1 Fulmarus glacialis | reverse complement strand
CAGGGCCCGGGCGCCGGGCAGGGCCGCGGTGTGCCGGCCGGGCGGTTGCGGGAGGATCGCTTCGCAACAGCCGCGGCGATCTTCTCCCTTGAAACCGGAGTATTTACATTTCTAGCCCTGCAAGTACCAGTGTGTAAACGGGTCCTGCCCCTGCAGGGAGGCTCGCTGACCAGCGCTGCAGAGGCCTCGCAGGAGGCCGCAGCCGGCCCGCTGAAGCTCCTTTGCATTAAAACCAGAGTTTTCACACCAACAAGCTAATAAAACATTTTAATAAATACATTTCCCATAAACACACGAATAAGTGCTTCCTGGTGCACCCACACAATTCAGATGTTCGTTCTCCAAATGACTCGGTCAATGTTTTAAGCTAGTTATTGTAATTAGGTGTGTAACGCTTAAATATTTGTAGCTCAGAGGATGAGGTGGATGTGCTCTTACACGGCACTCCTGACCAGAAGCGGAAGCTGATACGGGAGTGCCTGACTGGGGAGAGCGAGTCTTCCAGTGACGATGAGTTCCAAAAGGAGATGGAAGCGGAACTGAACACCACCATGAGGACTATGGAAGGCAAATGGAAATCACCAGAAATGGGTAAATCACACTTAACATCTGCTTGGATATGAAATCATGAGTTAAGTGGTGTCCATTTAAGATGTGAAGTTAATGTATTATTCTTGTGGCTAGTGGTGTGTGTAGTGACAGTCGAGTGCTGTTTGAAGCCTACAGAAAATCTTAAAATGGCTGATCTGCAGAAATGGTCACCAGGTGCCACTTCAGTGAATGCCTCTGTTTCATCTTTCTAAGACTTCGATTTTGGTGTTTCTGAACTTCTGATTTCCTGCTTTAATATGATTTCTCTCTGTTGGATCAGTCCCCTTTTTTCCAATATCTCTATAACTTCTGTTTTAAGTTGTTCTTTCACATGTATTTAGAAGCCTCTTGAGCCAGTTGCGGTCTCTTGTACTTTGTCTAGTGGCTCCGGATGCAATCAACATCTGGAGCCCTTTCTTGAAGAAAGGAGTAGCACATGGTAGACTGAGATCCCAAATCAGCTGGGGGAAAAAGTCAGGAAAAATATTAATCTCTCCCTCCCTTACCTGCTTATAATTACATGTTACATCAAATAGTAAAACTGTACTAAAGAGATATCTGTTCTGGTGTTTGTGTACTATGGGTGCAAGAGATGGATTGCTTTGGCATTTGAAAAGCATATGTTCTTTTTGCCTATTACAAAACACCTAGTAAAATGTTCTTAATTTCCTGGAGAATCAGCGTAGTGTTCATTTTAACGTAGGGACTTGACTCTGCATTCAGCAAGTTTAATAGTTTTATTTGTGGTAGTGGGCAAATCTGGTCTGTAGGTTTTAGTTGTGCAGTTAAGAAGGTGTAGCGGTAGTAATACCACCACATCCGTCCAGCATCAGAATAGGATTTTTGGTGTAGACTGGCTGTGACAGATGTGCTTGGCAATTCATCTTTTTTGAACTTCTGTGGCCCTGAAATTTTTGGGGATTTTTTTAGTGAATTTTATTGTAATACATTGTGAAACAGCGTGCCACACCTGTATTTCTTTCGCATGACTGAACGTTTATGGAGTGTCTGAGATTGTGTGGATTATATAGGGCAGAGGCAGGCATATGCCTAAGGGAGAAACTTTCCTTTGAACTGTACCTGAGGTTCATCTCAGAGGGAGTGAGCAGCTTTGCTCTGAGAGAGCAGCTGTAAGTGAAATAACACAAGCGATGTGGATGATCAGGATGTGGGAATAAATTGGGAGAGCTGTTACTTAACACACCCAGATAAAGCAGAGCACTTCTGGACAGAGTAACTTGAAAACGAAGGTTTGTTCTGGGCTGTATGGTTGCTGTCCTTTTGGTGTGGTGTTCTTACCACTTCTCTCTCTAATGTCACACATAGGTACTTCCTCAAGTAGTGGGCAGACTGGACCTGCCACCACTTCAAAATACTATGACGACATTTACTTTGATTCTGATTCAGAGGATGAAGATAAAATAGGTAAATGGCTGAGGAAGGGAGAGAGAGGACACCTTTACAGTAGCACTCTCAGATCCTGTAGAGTCCTCTTGGGGGGGGATCAAAGGGCTGTTCCTGAAGGCGGCCTTTTGGGGGGGAATTACCAGCCTATATCGTCTCAATGTAGTTCCCGCAACTTTGTGATGTATCCCAATGTATGTAAGGCGCATTAATGCTTTGGGGTGGTGCATTTGGAGGAGAGATGTGCTAGACCTTTATGTTTTAGTTTAGATTTATTGCGAGTATGGAAAAAGAAAACTGAAAAACTGGTATTTTGATTATCTAAGCGGAGAATTATCATATATCTGATGGATGTAACATGTGCATGCACAAATCTTTCCAGTTACACAGGATGTCCGGAAAAACAGAAAACATCAGCAGCGTCGGATTCTTTCCAATGATGAATTGCTATATGACCCAGAAGAAGACAGTCGAGACCAAGAGTGGGTAGACACACAGAGGAGGGGGTAAGAGACCATAAATATTTGAATTGTAGGATGCTTAACATAAAATGAAAAATTTAAATGAAAACGGTGAATATAGAGAAGAAGTCTATGTAATGAAAGTTTTTTTTTTTTTTAGAATTTACAGCATAGAAATTTAAAAGCCTGTAAAATTTTTACGTGTATGTAATGGAAGTTGAGTCTTCAAAATGACACAATTCAAAAACTTGCAGTTTTTTAAAATGAAAACTTCCTAGTTCGGTAAGCCAGTTTTGTCTGTAGATCTCATCTAAACAACCATATTGTGGATGAAAAGGTTGTAAGATTTGCTAATTTCGATTTTTAATGCCCTATGATACTTTGATTGCTAAATTAATACCCGTTCCTGCTAAATATTGTATTTATGGTTTTGGAAAACTTTGAATTTAGCAAGCCACAAAATGGTCAGATAAAATAGGAACAGCACAAAGCTGTTTTACTGAGAATTTTTTGATGGGTGAAGGAGAAAAATGATTGCTGCAGCAGAAGTAAAATTCTCCATGTAAATGTGTTGAAAAGGATAACATTAATGCATGTTGCCTGCTGAGATTGCATTTGAGACAACTGCCTCATCAGAGGAGGGGGTTATTAGGCACAAATTCTCATGCTAGATGTATTTGTTTCACCAGATAAGAATCCTTTGTACGAAGTAAATGAAGATACTGGTGTGTGTTTTTTCCCCCAGTGTATTTATTTATGTGCTTTGAGTTAGTGGAAAACGTGTCCAGAAGGAGCCAAACATTTATTGGTGTATTTTACCATAAAAAAGGTTTCGAAGTTGAATTGATATATCTGACAACAAGGGCACGTAATTTCACTTTTTGTCTCTCCTTCCTCCTTTCTTGAATTGGTAGGTACCGTAATCAAAGAAGAGTGCCGCAGCAGCAGCAGGCAAAACCTTCAGCTGTTCCAAATAGTGATGCTGTTTTGAATTGCCCTGCTTGCATGACGACGTTATGCCTGGACTGTCAGAGGTAAGTGGTGAACAGTAAGGGGTCTTTTTGGAATGTCTTTTTTTTGGTCAGTTGTATTTTTAGTGTATTCAATTTGATCAATTGATTTGATCAAGTCTGTCTTGCGAGGTGGAGCTAATGCAAGAGGAGGCAGGTATATGTGAATCAGATCTAGGGGTGAATGGTAGTTTGTAAGAATGATGATCAGCTTAACCTGTAACATGGAGATGAGGAAGAACAAGGTAGAACTTTAGCACAGTGGAGAAGGTAAACTATAAAAAAAAAATACTACATGGAGACTAAACAAGAAGTTCAGAGTGAGTTATGGGTGATGTTTTTTGGGTTTTTTTTGAAAAATATGTTGGCTTGATGTTTAGAGGCATAGAATTATTCCAGGTTAACTATTATTTTTGTGTGAAAGTGCCTGTTTAGGGGAGGATTAAGCAAAATCAAGATAGTATATTCCTACTTGGTTTGAGTTTTAGCAGTTGCGATTTTGAGTATAGTTATATTAAAAAGTGCCTGGAAAGCATTTAGATGAGAATCTGTAGTGTGTTTTGCAGCTCTCCAGTATCTGACTGCACTGCAAACCTAGTTAGTACTGCTAACCTGTGCTAAGGAAAGGACTCTTGAACTGGGAATAAAGGAGAAAGAAATCTTGTGAAATGAGGAATAAACTACCTCTCATTTATTGAGTGCTTTTGGTGATTGAGGATGAAATTCCACAGCAGCCTAAAATCATCTAAGTACCGAGTACTGTTTCTCGCTCTCTTCCCTTTGCTGGCTATGGTATTCCTTGACCCTGTTCTATAGTTAAGTATTTCAGTTTGCCAAGCTGGCAGAAAACTGTCCATTTTTATTGTCAGACTGGTCTTTTGTTGTTTTAATAAACTGAAATAGCTCAGCACAGAATTATACAAGCAGTAAAGCCAGCAGAAGTCGAGATAGGACTTCTGCAGCCACCTGTTATGTTGGTTGAGGCTGCTGTAAAACTGCAGCCTGAGGGACGCTGTGTTGAATTGAATTGAACTGCAGCCCTGAATTTTGCTACGTACTCCAGCTATACGGTTGTTATACTGATGACAGCTGAAAATACATTTTATATTTTCTTATAGATGTGCTTTTTCAAGCATGATGTGTCAATGTTTGTTATTTATAAATAAGGAATTTCAGGCTTGCAAGACATTTTAGGATATAAATGCCAGTATTTGAGTCATTTGCACTCACAACTTTATGATCTTTTCCCTATCATTAGCTATATGTAGCAATGCATAATTCTGTAGTACTGATACCATTGTACTCCGGGGTGTTTATTTTGGCCAGAACCAGCGTGTTTTTAAAAACGCCTTAAAAACAAGACAGATGGCTACAATTCTATTTTTTTATGATTTTTGTAGTTGTGACTTTTGTTCTGTTTATAAAACCTCATATTTATTTGGCTTTCAGCCCTTTGGCATGGTACTTCCTATCTTGAATCCCATTTCCAGTGACGGTAACTGATTTCTTGGAAGCAGAGTTTTACCAGTGGTATGACTTGCATTTTCTCCCCTTCTCCATAGACATGAATCTTACAAAACACAGTATAGAGCAATGTTTGTGATGAACTGCGTTGTTAACAAAGAGGAAATTCTGAAATACAGAAAGAAACCAAAGAAAAGAAGTAAGAAAATGAAGCACAGCAAAGAAACTACCTCTATACAATCAAATCAAGAAGAAGAGGAAGTGTATCATCCCGTATTATGTACTGAATGCTCAACTGAAGTGGCAGTAATGGATAAAGATGAAGTTTTTCACTTCTTCAATGTTCTAGCCAGCCACTGCTAATGTGCAAAAGCAGGGGAAAAAAATCCTGCACTGTTTAAGACTGTGTGAAGTATCAGAAATGCAGGCATGCTAGCCTTTTTTAAATATGGTCTTTTAAATGTACATTTTTGTTGGAGAACTTTATAATGGTTGGATTTTTGCAAAGTTTACAAAAGGAATACAGTTAACTGCGTGCATTTGAGAGCAATATTCTTTCACACTGTCAGGTGGTTGCATCACTGAGGATTTACAATTTTGTAAATATAATGTAAGATCTGTTTATTATGATCATTCCCTGTATATATGCTATCCATTATCTCAATATGTATTAGAACTGCTGCTTAGAATAAATACTGTATAGTAACTGGTTCTCCATAGCTGCATTGGTCATTTCTATGGTATGTGGTAAACAACTCTCAGTTGGGATGTTGGGCTTCTTTAGGCTGGTATTCTTGGTAGATTTGCACACTGGTAGGTTTGATAAAGAAGGAATTGTCATTATATTTGGATTTTTGGCCCATTAAGATCTCTAAAATGGAAATTTTTATTTATACAGAGTGGAAGATTAGCTTGTATCGAGTTTGCTGGCATGGATCATTCTGGCATGGATCATTTAAATCAACATATCGATGCTTAGTAATACAGTTAAGAGTTTTTAATGTAAATATATGAAGAAAATACTGGACTTTTTTTCTGTTGTCCTTTTTCCTTACGATGACACATTTTAAGAAGAAATTTATGGTCAGATCTATTACCATAGCAGTAGTTTGTATGCTTTTTCTGTTTCTTTAGTACTTTTACAGCTTCTTTATTGAAGCATAAAGAGTTTCTGCTACTTGATATTTAGACTTCTTGCTTAGTCCATGAAGCCACTGCAATGTTAGCAATGGATCCTTCCCTCTCTTCCTCCAGGCATGCTCCCAAGAGGTGAACTCTTGTTTTTTATTAGTAAGCAACGTCTCCTCTTTATAGCCTGATACTTTTTAACACTTCACTTTGAACAAGGGTCTGTCTGAAAAAAATCTCATCTTTATGCTTTTTCTTTTACTAGTATTAGGAATAATTTGTTATATGTGCTTTGAGGAATTGTCAGAAATATTTAAACTTAGGAGGTAGGAACCTGAAGAACATACTTCTTTTGTGCCTTAGATGATAATAAAATCTTGTGACTCTTTGGTTACCTTTTGTAGTCCCTGGTGCTGTATTTTACTAAACTACACACAATCATTCTACACAGTGTTATGTGAGATTAGGAAGAAAAAAATACATTGGTTCTTCTGTCAGGATTACATGAAGAGAACACTGACTTCCTGTTTTCAAGTCAGCAGAAACTTAACCTCTGCTTGATGAAGTAGAGAACTGCTGAGGCAGCTGCTGAACGCCTGGTTGGTTAGCACGGTATGCCTTCCTCTGCACGTGCAACCTACGATGAACATTGAGCCATACTTGTTTCCAGGCTTGGGATCTGCCTGAGATAAGATCTCAATCTCGTCTTTGCTACCTACAGTCAGACTGATCAGTGGAGTGTCTGACTTGCATATTGATAGCTATGGGATCATCTAAAGTGGGATAGATTGTTACTGTGTGCCATGAGCCAGGAGGTGTATATGGAAAACATGGAACATACAAAGAACTGTTTCTTCTTAGTAGAAGTGTGGAGGAGCAGATGTGATGGAGGATATAGCCTTTGCTGTGGGGCATGCTGGCCTCAATGCAGCTGTCTTCACATTCCAGGTGAAGCGCGAAGGCTCTGTGTAGCACCAGGTTAAGGGTCTTTGCACTGAGCTACTGGAAACATGAGCATGCGGGAGTGTAGTTCAAGGGCTCAAGTGTCAATGCAGGTGGCAGCAGGAGGAACAATAGGTGATGGCAGTCCCTAAGCAGAGGTAGAATGGAGCTGGCGAAGGAGGGGAAACTGTTCAGAGGAGTATAGTCAATTTTCTTAAGGGGCTAACTAGCAAAAAAAGTGTCTCATGAGTATGCACCATACTGAAAAGGTGTAAGGGGCCTGGGCACCACCTGGTGGGTTTGGGCAGATGTAGCAGGAGATTTTGAAGCTGGCATGCCTCAACATTACCTTTCCTCTCATCTCAGGTACTTTCTTGCTGCTGCTTCTTGCTTGCCCTATCACTTTAATTGCAGAGCTGCTTCTTAGGAAGCATTGGAGCAGGTGGGGCTGGGACTCGTTTGCCCCATATTGATAATGTTCCTGCAGCTTTGAATGGGAGTAATGCTTTAGCTGCGCTGAATTACCCCACTTGTCCTTGGACTTTGTATGTGTTTATATAGAAAGGAAGCTTTCATGATTACCGCCACTTTTTCAAGCAGCAACACCAACACAAGACTCCTCCAGCAGCAATTGCAACAAGCAACAGTGGTCTTGGACAGGGAAAACAGCTCCTGTAGCCAGCGGTGTGGGGGTATTAATCATGTGAATACTCTCATTTCTTCTTCTTGTGCTGAAATAAATCGGCATAGATAAAGTGTGTCTAAATGTCATCTGGTTGAATTAAATTCCTTTGCAGATTCTGTCACACAAACTAGTACAGTATTCAGTTTTCTCTGCCAGCTGGTTTTCTTTTTCACAGTTATCTCCTGGTGCTGTAGTTGTATTTTGCAGCTATGTAAGTAACTTACATGTGCATCCTCCTGTATTTCTTTGTTTTTGATTGTACAGCACAGGTGAAGGTAGGGGCGGGGTGGCTGCAAGAACAGAATCACTCTGCTCAGTGACATAATTGCAAATTGATTTACTAAGCAGGGCGAGTATAGTGGGTCAATAACCAGTTTCTAATCTATGGTGTGCACACTCGGCATGTGAGGTCCCGGCTGGCGGCCTGGCCCCGGTGCCTAGTGGTTGCAGCTCATGCTGCACTTAGTCATGGTGCCTGATTACCACCGCTTCCAGCAGACTTTCAACGAGTGCCTTCTCAACTAGATTGCCAGCATAAACTGCCAATGGCCTTTCTAATCGTGCAGTTCCAGGCCAACCTCTGGGAATTTCTCCTTACCTTAGGTCAATTAGCACTCAGGGCAGGGGTGTCCCGCACCCTCTGGTTTCCAGCCCCAAGTGCCTTAGGGAAGTGCCAAGTTAGCAACAGTTACAGTAAACAGTTGGTCTATCGCCTCTTTATTTTTCCCATTCATACGGGATTAATCTAGTCAGAGTTGCCGATGTTAAGGTCTCATTTACCTGAGCCATGTTTCTGACTGGGCTTGCCCCTCGGACAACTGAAGCCACTGAAGACTCCCGCAGAGCATTTTTGCCGCACGGCCCGCGGGCCCTGCCGAGCAGAGTCTTCGGGTCTTGCGTGATTCCCAGGAGGTCAATTTACATCAAACAGGATGAGGGAAAATCGGCTACAGCACCATCTCCTCGGTACGACTCGGACCGGCAGCTTACTGCAAATTCATGGTCAGCCGTGTAATTTAATCAGATCGGACACACACTGGCACACACCGCTGGGTTTTAACGTTCTGCGGGGCATGTCAGTGCCGGTGCGTGCCTCCGCCGTGCCCTGGCGTGCATCGCTGTGCCTGCGCAGCGAAGCACCTTCTTCCCGAGGCCCC
>NW_009203133.1:41622-53845 GCF_000690835.1 Fulmarus glacialis | reverse complement strand
TATGTATATATATATATATAGGCAGTAAGCTGGAGTCTGAATTAATATGATAATAGCACTATATCAAGAGCCAAAAAGCACTCATAAAAGATCATTTGGTTGCAAAAGCCTATTAACAAATTTTCTTATTGTTTAAGTATGGCCTCTCATCATTATAACTAGAACAAATATCCTTAGGAAAAAAAAGCAAAAACATGTCTTGAGTGCAGTGAGTTAAATACACAAAGACTATGCTGCAGCCGGCTATCAGTAGGACAAATTTCAGAGACAGAGCTGGGGGAAACAATTACTACCTGATGTTTTCTACAAATGCCATTTCAGAGATGAATACGACGGCCTACTAGATTTTGCTTTTTTATTCTCTTTGAAGTAGGAACATTAAATTAAAACCGAAGCAACAGAACACTTAGCACTCAAGCTGGAGAACACATGATGAGTTTTAAAATAATGTTGAGGAAAAGACAACAGAGAATAGAAGAGGCTTTGTATCATGTTAGACTTAATTTTCAAGCAAAACTAAACATCAAAATATTAGAACACAAGCACAAAAACTCATTGTCAGTAAAACTAATTAGTGTTCTGCTGCTTAATGCAAAAGCCTACATGATGTCTTGACCTTTTTTACACATTGTGTCTAAGGTTGTGCAATAAAACAGAGGGAAGCACAGAATGCCTCCAGTTAGCCTCAGAGGTTTTCTTCCTTACGGAGTTCAATTGATCGCAACAATACAGGCTATGTATAGAGCCCTTTTTTAAAGCTCTACTATTTCTTAGAGCTTGAGCCAGTGAATTAAAGCAGTCATGCTGGCAAACAGTTTTCACTAGAGTGATTGCCATTCCATTTGTGTGTAATCTTGCATTTTTAACAGTATACACATAACAAAGATTAAAAGATCTTAGAGAAGTAATTGCTTATGAGATGTTACCACAAACGCTTCCTTCCTTGACTTTTTAGGCAACTAGTCAGTAGACAGCCCTCTCTGAAACTGATAGCCAAATCTGTTTCATATTGGCCAGATCTTGCAGAAATATTGCGCTCAGTAATACTTTGCTAGAGTTAATACAGTGTCTTCTCAGATAGTAAAAGGAGCTAAAAAAAAAGTCAGAATCTGGGAAACACAGTTTACTGCATTCTTGTCTTTAAAACAAAACTTTAAGTCAATCAAAAGTCACTCTTAAAGCAAAACAAAGACTCTGGGTCTCTTGCTGGTGGCACAGAATCCTTAACTTCCATTCAGTCACTATTGGATATGCAGATCCCTGAACTCTGGATATTTGCATTAAGAGCACCTAGACAGATTTAAATAAGCTTAGGTTAAAATTTCCATTAATATTTGGTGTGGACCAGAATGGGCCTCTGTTGAAATCATTGGTAAAATTCCCAGCCAAGCGCAAAACAATCATTACTCCACTACCATTTACAAAAAATGCTACTCTTAGTGTACGAAACACCAAACAAGTAAATGTGAATCAACTAAAAGTAATGCCTAAAAGTGATTTTGTAGAAAGGAAAGAAGGAAGGCAAAGAAAATATGAAAATTACTTATTTTTACCCATAAGCTTGAAGAGAGATTGGAAACCTTTTATAGAACCGAGAATGTGTTTCTTGTACTAATACAAAATTTGTTCCAAGGTTTTTACAGGTACAAGAAATCAGAAATGTTCTATGGAGACCAACCTCTCAAAATGGAACTAGCAAATTGCCCATTTATTTGAGTAAGACACCTTAGAAAAACTGTCAGAAGGACTGTAAGTCAGTCTGGGAAAGGCATAGGAATTTCTCCTTGCTTGGGCTACTGAAACACTCCAGCTAGTCTGTTCGCTGAAGGTGTGTTGTAGAAAGGTGCCTGGTAGAAAGACAAGGCAGAAAGAAGATTGTTGTGTAAATTGTGGAAAGATGCAAAAAATCATGTTCTGGTCACAATCCAGGGGAAGTTTTGCATTTTATCATTCATGCTTAGCTGCCAGATGTTGCTAGAATCAGGCTGACGGTGGGTACCATTTCTCATGGGAGAGTGAAACTCTCTGTCAGGATCCTGTTATCAAGAAAAGGAAAAAAGTTCTGAGTGTTTGTTATTAACAGTGCTTACTGTTAATGCTAGTAGTATGCGTACACGCTGTATTTGTGAATGAAGTGCATGGCGTATTTCCTAAGGTATGAGTCAATAGCAGTTGTGATGATTCATTATACAAACTCCACGAGTTCAATTTTGAAACATAAACACTTCACTCTGGTATGCAAATCTTTTAGCAAGGTGCTCCGGTTGCTATTACACTATTAAGGGCTGCAGGATGTAATATCAGAGGTGATACTACAGTATCAGAAAAAGCTTGTAGAGCAGTTAAAATTGAGGGACTGTTGTGGGAGTTATAAAACATGCAAAGCCCCTGATACGCACACTCACATATACTTCCCAAATTCCCGGGAGTCTGTCTACCATACTTCGGAGCACAAAATACAACTGCATTAAGGTATTACAGGGACACATGGTGAAATGTGAGACATTGATACAGACAGAACACAAAGTGGGAGATGGAGAAGTGGTTTTGTGTGACTACCTAGAAAAAATACGGCTGTCCGATTGCCAGAGTTAGACTTACTAATTCTAGCCTGAGATAAAATACTCATTCTCCTCACCCATTTGCTATTGCTGCTACTAAACCCTTTCATTTAGGGTTGCCTTGCATGTCAGGATCTGATCGTATAGAGATGTCAAACTGAAGCATCCAGATTTGAGAAGAGGGCTGGAGCTGTTGTTCTATTGACTGACAAACACAACCACAGGCTTTTCCTTTCTCAGAATTAACCTCCCAGGTCAGAGAATCTGAAACTGACCTCCACAGAAGATAATATTTTCAATTTTGTGATGCAGTGGGCTGAAATTAAACATTTGCTAATTACAAAGGTACTACAAGCCATGCCAAAACCCTTTTTTGTTGTCTGGAGAGTTATAACAATCCTTTTCTGGCAGTTAGTTTTAAGATCATTAAATGATCCTCATTTGCAATATATTTGCAGAAGATTACAGCCCATCTAAATTGACCCTGAAGGAAGACTTATTTCATTAATGGGCTGTCCTGTGCTAATGCATAAAGCTAGAAAAATATATCTATTAAATTCTTAATGTGTAAATGATGTTTCTGGCTTTCTTCTTAATTACAAAGCAAAATGAGCCTGAAGTGCACTCTGTCTAGGAAAAAATGATCAATTTAATCCGTCTTCCAAGAGAAAACTTTTTCAGTGAGTTCCAGAATTCCAGCTATTCTCAGCTAAGGCTGGGGTCTTATTGCTTTGTTCAGAAACACAATAAAATGTGCCAACACAATTTATTTTTTCCCTCGATTCCAATGAACAGAGCTTTTTCACATCAGTTTAGTTTACTCTCTATCTGTTAAGTTTTTGAGGAAAAAGCTAATGCAAAACCTGGATGAGCAGTGCTTTAGAAATGAATAATGCCATGAGATTATGGGTTGATAGGGTATATGCAGAATATTAATACAGCCCATAGAAAGAGATTTACAGTACATACGGATATGCAATGTACTCTCTGTACAGAACTACGTAACTATGCTCTGACTATCATCACAATAAAATTCCCAGACAAAAAAAAAAACCTTATTAAGTTGAAGGTAAGTCTGTAAATACATATCAATAATTTAGATGGGGAAAGAAAGGTAATAGAAGAGTTTGGTTTGGCGAGCCAAATGAATGTCAGGAAATTAATTCTAAGTTAGTGTTACAACAACCAAACAATGGAAAGTGTTGAAATAAGGGAAAGCACTGCAGGCAGTCTCCTGTCACTCTGAGCACCCCGGGGTCTGCATGGGAGATATGCTTTTAATGACAAGTATCCTAGCTAGCTGACATGTTTAATCTAAGATATGTCTGGTTTGGCCACAGCCCTTGATGGCTGAGGACCTTTTAAATCCTGTGTACTTTGGCATTTCACTTTCAGCTGATGACATTTTAGACTGTGTCCAGTTTACACAGCAGAGTAGCTGTAACGTAATGAGGGGTTTCAAATGTCTGCAGATGCAAGTAAATGGCAGTAAAATTTTCATGTGCATGTCCTGAAAGAAGTTGCTTCCACCTCCTTTAGATTTTTAAGATATTCTTATAGTTGACCATTGTGCAATAAAGGAAAGACTGATCTTGTGTAAGGAAATAACTACTGTGCCCATTTAGGTATGCTCAGGAGCCAGGGAAAAATGACAAGCATTTTCCTAATGTATAGGTGCTTCTTGGAGAAGGCCCCATTGGTGATTCCCTCTTGTTTATGTCAAGCTGCTCTATCAAGAGGCTCTTCCCTGATTTTGGCTGCACAGAGAGCCGATTCCTCTGATTCCAGGGGTTCAGACATCGGGGGTGAATACCCCATATTTCCCCTGGTGTCAAAGAACAGGCACTAGGGAATCAGAGCACGCCAGTCATTACAGATACTGTGAAGACAAAGGAGGCCACCAGAGTAACTGGGCTCAGATTTAGACTGGGGACCTAGTGTTAGTTAATACGTTTGATATCAAGTGCAGAGTGTGATCCTTCCTTCCCAATAGGTGGCTGGCCTTCTGCACTAGCTGATGGCTCCAGTTGTTCTACAGAGTAGATCTGTAGGAAAGTGTTCCTTCCCCTTGAACATAAACTTTCCTTCCTCTACATCAGTTCTTTCCCTTCACAATAAGATGTTTCCTCATTGTGTTTCTTCCTTCCAAGCTCCTTATATCTACCAAGTATTTATTGTGGCCACCACCAACACGGACTGGAAGCAGCAACAATAACAGCAGCAGCCATAATGTCAGATAACATCTTCCTCCTCTTCCTTTATACTGCTTTTCCCATAGTTCTGGCACTGCAGAGCAACTGCACCACTTCAACCTTGAAGTGACAAAGTCATGTGTGTTTTGTGCATGAAAATGTCTTAGGAGAACTTATTCAGCTCTGTTTTCTGTTAGCAAGTGAATGAGCGTGGCTCAGATATGTGTTGATATCTATGTTGGGTTGCAATTCAGCACTTGCTGAACACACGGTGTGTTGTAGAAATGCTGCTGTAGACGTGGTGGACTTGTGCTGCCTTGTCTGAACTTCAATTTCCCTTGTGGGCAATGCCTGGTGGAACTGCATCCTTGAGAATATCAGGGATCTATGGGTCATAGATCTGCCAGGCTTTAAACCTTTCCATAAAAGCAGATATTTGAGGAATTTCATCCTTCAGTTGAGTATTTATGTAAAATTCAGCACCTTCAAAATATAATTATAAAACAAAACCAAAGTTGTGTCATTTTAGAGAGCAAAATCTACTCCTGCTTTGAATTCAAGCCTCCTGAAGTCTCAGTTTTATTTCCAACTTATTCCCACTTATTATTGCTACCATTCCACTTAATGAATTTGATATTTAATACTTTATTCACACATTTTATTTTTGCACCAATTACAGGGAAGACAGATACATTGTTCTTACAGTTTTCTGTAATCTTCAAGGCATTTTTTCTCCTGCATTTTTTATTTCTTTAAAAATAACAATCACCTTGCTATTTAAAGAGAATAACAGCAGGAGCAACATTCTTTTAATACTTAGGGTATATTTAAATGAATCTTTTCACTTCTACCTGCTAGGAAAACAAAAATGGTGAGAGAACATCTTCAGAGTTTATGCCCTTGATAGGTCAAATGAAGTGTGTTTGAAACTAAAGAAGTCCTACTATAACCAAGCCAGCGGAAATGAAAATTATACCATTCATACTAACAAGTATATTTCCAAAGGGGCTGGAGGTATTAGAAGACTCTAAACAGATGCCTCTGAACTTAAAATACACTTAATTCCAAAGGCTTGTCTTGTAATTAATTTAGCCAGCACAGAACCTATGAAGAGAATGCAGGGCATAGCACAGCATTACTCAGCATCCACAAACTTCAAGGAGCATAAAGACAAGTAATTTAATTTAAAAAAAAAACATTCACACTCATTTTTCACATTCATTTCTGTCAGGACCATGGTGGCAAACGTCAAGGAAAACATTCTCCAATTTATAGCTTAATCTCCTGCAAGAAAAATATCCATCTGCTATAAAAGGAAAGTGCACACATAAGCCACATCAAAAGGATATCACTCATACTTTAGTTTCAGTTTTTATTCACATTAACTTGGACTTGTGGTATGTAAGTCTGTAAACAGCCTATCGAACAAGTGAAGCTTACTACTGACTGTTTTAGTAACACATATTTGAACCGACAGTTTTAACATGCCTCGTGCTAACACAGCTTGTATTTCATTAAGAACTACCAAATCTCAGCTGTTACGTGAGAATTGACAGCTGTATTTTTCTAGCGTTAACTAATGTGCGAGGGGAGAGCAGCGCGGGGACTCTAATGCGCAGGGAGAATGCTGAACTTTCTTGAGCTTCTGGTACAAGTTGGTTTGCAATCCTGTTGCTTTGAAGGAGTAATTGATACTGCAAAGTGGCCACTGCATGCCGTGTTAATGGAATAGAGGCTGCTGCTTCTTCTTTTCTCCAAATGTTTTTTGGTGTTGGAGTGTGATGAGGCAAATCCTCTCTCCCCCATCTTGACCTCCTCCCAGATGAAGTTTAGCACAGGCAAGCCCGATGCTATGAAGCTCCTTGTGGTTTGTGGTGCTTGTGTGTAAAGCTCTGTGACAGAAATGACCATTGCAGACAGAGAAGGTTACAGATTGAGCCCATCATTTATAATGATAATTAAACATTCTTAAGTGTAGTAGATCTAAGGGCCTCATCAGAGATTGATGTAAGTTGTATAAAAAAGTCCTATAAAAGGAATTGTTGGTAAAGAGATACAGTTCACAGTTTTAGGGTGAGTGTGCCTAGAAGTAGTTCTCTAAGGCAGTGGAAAGATCTTACATTGGGATTTCTGACCCTCCTTCTCACCTGCCTGAGCTGCTCTCTCTTTGGAGACTTTGGCTGTGCTGCAGGGACAGCCCAGCTGATGGCAAAACAACTTCTGGATGGCTGTGGTTTGCAGCCTTACATATTAAAATAAATTAGCACATATTTCTATTGGTTTGTTTTATAAGTTGAAGCACTTGAAAAGTTGCTTCTGAAGCAGCTGAACAGTCTGAACGATAGGGTAGGTTATTTGTGAGACGAGAGCACAGGCGGCAGGGTGTGACAGGTAAGGATGTCACTTGATTTGATTCTGCTTTAAGATTTTCAAAGAACATCACCTGAGCACCAGGTTTCCATGGAGAATCAGTGGGTGTTGACTGCCCTCTTTTCTTGTAATTGATAAATTCTTCCTTAATAAATATTTTTGAATCTAATAATTCAATATTTATGATTTGAAGAATTCCTGTTTCAGAAGTGCTGGTATCTTGGGGGACTTCTTCAATGGGACAAACAATCATAAGGGAGCCAGCTCTTGATGTTCAGTAAGAACTGAGCCCCTCACTGATACTGATGCCTCTGAGAATATCGTCAGTTGTGAAGCAATGACCTGGGCTTCAAAATTTCCTTGCTGCTCCTATTGTAATCCTGTTCAGGTTAGTGCAGTTAGTTTAGCTTGGTTTGTCTAAAATCCAGTGAACATTATTATGCTCTCAAATTTTCTGTCTATCATAATTGTTTTATAATGAAAGAATAACTAATTGTAGAAGCTGCTAGGAAACATGCTAGTCTTGTTGCTAGCGAGAAGCAATGTGGAGGAGGTTTGGTAGCCATAAGGCAGTTGAGACTAATATTTAGGAAGGAAGTAAATCCAGGTGCAAACAAATATGGATGGGAAGGTGTCTGAATTTCTGCTGCAGGCAATAGTGATGAGAACTCAGAGCTGTACTGTATCCTGACCCAGCAAATATGTAAAGAAAAGTTTTATCTCTTTGCTCTTTTTATAAAGTGGTAACAATGAATCATTAGCAACATCTGTGCTTAATTATTAGGTTTTGATGTTGTTAAGCTACTAAGGTAAATAAGAGACAATCCTGCTTCTGAACAAGTCCTTACATCAGGCTCTCTTTACACTCAGGTAGACCTTATTATAGGACTTACTTTAACCTTTCCCACATTTTCTTCATTTTTTTTTTCAGTGAAAACCTAGATTTTTAAAACATATTTTTTCTGCAAAATAGGATAAGAGATAATTACAGGAGACTTTGAGATGTTGTTATCATCCCAGTGTAGTTAGCTGTGGTTATTTCTCTCCCACAATTTGAGGTTGACCTGTACAAGTGACACCAAGAGAAAACTAGTGAGCCTTCTCTTTGCTTATATTGTAACATCAAGAGAGCCATCAATGCAAAGCTGCAGTGAAAGACTGTTTTGCAGTGAAGACATAACTTTAGACAGCCATGTAATTTCCTTTTCATGTTGGTCCCTGACAAGAGACAATATGTTATAGTTCCAGGAATGGATAACAGGGGGAAGAGGGGAAAGTACGATAGCTTTATTTTAAAGTCTGTACAATCTCGCTTTGTTTTTAAAATAGGTTTTTGGAGTTAGCTTGGTACTGTGCTCAATAAATTAGACTATTTTTTCCAGATTTGCTACCAGTTAAGTGACTAGTCCGGAGTGTTTCAAGACATCTAGTCTGGTTTCCTGGAGGATTATGATTAATAAATAGTAGCATACAAAAGCAGTTAAACACTTGTGCTTTGCCTTCCTTATAATCTCATATTTAAGATACATTATGCCAAATTCTTTGCTGCTTATGGACCCTCTCTAACTTCAGTGACAAGTTTCCCATTGCTGTTTATAGAAAATGGATTTATCTTGTTATAGTCCAATCAGTTGTATTCAGATCAATAAAAGAGCACTATACACTTCATTCAGTCTTCTTAAATTAATAATTTGCAGATTGCCTTTTGAAATTGTTTCTTACAATTGTTTAGGGAAATTTTTAGTTATGTATGTTGTTAGATCAGGGTGTAAGTATGCAATTTGTCTCATATCATGAGCAAGTGATAAGAGACAATGTATGTCCAGTTTTGAATATTGGTGGGAAAATTCATCTTGTGGAGTTGATGGGGAATTATACCTCTTCTGTATTATACTGGTACTGTACCGCACATTTACCTGTTAAATGTCTCACTAGGCTTTATTTCTGTCATCTGATTTCTTACTTATTTTTTATAAAATAATTGTATAAAAAATTTAAATTAAAATTCAGAATTTTGACCAAAAATAGCTCAGACATTTATAGGAATATTACCTCATATTTTAACTACCTCTGCCTTGAGTTCCTACTCTTCACTTTTCTCTCTAAAATAGTTAATTTCCTTTAGTTTTGCTCCTCCTTCTTTGTATTTGTTCTGAGGGACAAACATTTTGGGGAAGTCTTAGAAATTCTCTACAGATGCTCAGATGCCCTAGTGGTATTTGGATACCATGGTGATTGATAAGTAATGACAGGAAAATTCACTTGTAGGGACCCCGTGTGAGGATTATTCCCTTCTCTCCATTTCACAGGTGAAATTGTTCCCTCTGATGTCAGATATTTCTAAAGTTCATTAGGTAACCGAGCATCCCATCTTCTCTCCAGATTAAGACTTAACTGTGTTCACTATCTGAACTGCACTTTTGCCATCTTTGCAGGTGTTCGAGTACAGTAAGCAGCCTCAATATGATACATGAGCCAGCAGTACCTCAGATCATTTAGATTCTACCTCACTGTAGCCAGAAATAGGAAATAAAACTTGCAATCTGACTGTTTTCATTGTATTATTATAACAGAACAACTGTGAAATATGTAAGTGTTTAACGCCTTTAGTAATATTATGAGGAGTATTACCACTATCTAGCTCTCTAGTAAATCCTGCAGAGCTCCAAATCATTGAGTTTTAAAGGAATCTCTCATAATCACACCAAAATTCAATGTAACGTTTGTGAAATTAAATTGGTATATGTGCATGTATATGTGTGTGCATGTAAATCTTTAATATTTTATCCTTAATATGCATATAATAGTGTATAAGAGAATTTTCTCTTCTGAGCAAGGCAATTTCATAGAGATGAGAATAGGATTTTTACTGTATTGGTATTCATGTGATAAATCATCTTATATTGCTGCACTCTTGAAATTAGCAGATGAAATAGCATTCCACATTGAAAGGTACAATATCGGGAAATTAAATTTATTGATAAACATGGTCTTGGTTATTATTTTATTTTTCCTAACCAGGTATTTTGCAGGAAAATATACGTCTTGTGTTTACTTCTGTTTGTTAATGCTTTGATAAATCAGACATTTTTAGTATTCTATCAATGGCAAAAGTCTAATTGCCTTATTGTATTCTGATTTATTTCTTTCCTTACTTTCTTTGCATCTGCAGCCCAACAAATGAGTCTCCAAAGAGATATATGTTATGATACAGTGTCAGTGAAATTAATCCTGATCAATTTTAAAGTTCACATTTTTATTTGATGACTTTCCTGGGAATCACTAAAACTGAGATTGACTCGGTCTCTTTTTGTTGGTTAAATATTGTTGTTTGAGAACAGTGGATACAGCAGCAGAAATCTTATTATGATTCTAACAGTTCTGTGTCTGTATAAGAAAAAAGCAATATAAGCAATGATGTTTTACTAATTAATAGACATCAAACCCTGCTCTTTTCTGACACCAGTTAAAGGTTCTCAATAAGGGTCTAATGGTGAAGTGTTACTTGCCTGAGAACGCCTTACCTGTGCGAGGGGTTGACGTATAGCCTGAGGTCCCTGTATACAAGTAATGCAGCAAGATAAATACATATGGCTTTTTACATATGTGTTCAGAAAGCCAGGCTCTCTGTTTCCTTTAGGATTTCAGTCCTGCAGCTCTTGTGAACACATATTATTTCTACAAGAAATTGGAGTTTTAGGTTATAAAGGGAAAACAGAGATGGGGTAGTGCCTCTCCATTTTTTCCCACTCTGTTTTTATTGGAAAATAGTTTGTTTCTCAATTTGTAAATGCTTCCACATCAGCCTGAAAGAACCACCTAGATTAGCATTAGAAAATGCTTCTATACAATAACCACTCAGAAGTATAAATCATACTGTGCTTGTATTTAGGCAGCTTTTGGGGTGGTGTAATTTATTTATTTATGTATTTGATTTGTCAACAGAACTCATTTTTTCAGGTACTCATGGTAGGCAATGCTTTTGACCCAAAGGGAACAAAAGACTTACTGTTTTGGTTTTGTGATTCCTGCCTTCTCTAAATCAAAGAAGATGGCAACGTACAAGACTTATTGCTATCAAAAGGAAATAATTATATTGTCCGAAGTGCACAACAAATCACATCTTACGCCGTTGTCCCCACTCTACCCCTACCTTGCTGAAGTTTAAATAGCATAACCAGTTTCTGTGAGGAAACCAGATTTTTATTTTTTTTATTGTTAATGTCAAACAAACATTTATTTCAGGTGCAAAGCCTCAGGATATGTTAGTGAAAACAGTGGCACTGCTGTTCTATTGCTTACTGCCCACTAAGTGGGTGGGAAAAGGGTACTGTGACCCTTTTACCCTTCCCACCAGTCTCCCTAACAGCTTTGGCCTTCAGGTCAGCTCAATTTCCCCTCCACTGAGTGGCCATTACTGTGCGAGGCTGTGATAAATGCTTTTTGTAAGGGACTGCATTGCCGGCAGCAAGCGCTAGGGAAGTAGGTAGCCTGGACCAGACAGACTAAGCCGAGAGACAGATAGACTAACATGCCTGCACGCTAAGTGCCTGTTACCTAGCAACATGACGGAGATCACAAAAAAATGAATAGACCCACAAACAAAAATGAAAAGGAGATAAAAAAGAGTAAAAGTCTACGGGGCTCAAAGGTTAATATTCCTCTATCTAATAACTTAGTTTCAGAAAATTGCATTTTAACCTTTTCGAAGCATTCAGGAGAGAGATTTCTTTGAAATTAAATTAGATCACATTTGTATGAAATGGGGGGAGAGAAATTAAATGCAGAATTTATTATTTTTTCCATCTTCCTACCCAGTATTTCTGCAATTCCTTGTATTTTCTATTGACTACCACTGCTCCACTCCCCTTCACGATTGCATGTAGTTAGCAGCCTGGTGTAGAACTATTGATGGCTCCAGAGGGCTGGCCAGTGTGAAATACTATCATATCAGTTTGTATTTTTGTAAAATTTTCTCTTAGGGAAACAGAAAATCTTCCCCAGTGTGGAATAACTAAACCTTGTATCCCCTCTGTAGTCCCCATCCACCTCACACCTCTCAGAGAGAAGGAACAGGGAGTGACACGTTTGAAAGACACA
>NW_009203133.1:32407-41579 GCF_000690835.1 Fulmarus glacialis | reverse complement strand
GAGACCTGGGAGATGCAGTTTCTGGCTTGGGAGTCTCACTGCTTCCTGTGACATTCCCATTCTTGCCATGCACCAACATCCACACCAGACTTGCAGCTTGTGGTGTGCCAGCCCTCCTCCCACAGCAGCCAGCCTCCACCCCAGGTAGAAGGGGCCTAAAAGCTGGAACGCAACGGGAATTGTCTGAAAATGGAGAAGCCTATGGTAGAGTAGGATTGTATTCCCTGGAGTACATCCTTTAGTAAAGAGTTTTGCTTACTCCGATCTGTTTTCATTAAAAAAAAAAGTCTTTCAGGTAAAATAATTTGTGGTGGGGAGCTGAAGTCCATTTCTGTTAACGCCGTTTCTGATATAAGCACATGGAGCTTTCACCTTACCTTCCAGCTCCACAGGGAACCATTATAAATTCCCCTTTTATTACATAAGCCTTATTTAAACCTCTGGATCCAAATTCCTGATCCAGCTACTGTGGTGTAAATCTGGAGTAACTCCACGTGTTCCTATGGGATTATTTTGGGTCTGCAGCAGCATGCTGGGGGCAGGATCCAGCCCATGAATTCCTTAGCTGCCAGGGAAATCCGGGTAAAGCGATTGTTCTATTTGTGTCATGGCTGTTATATTTAACTTCACAACAGAATGCCTTTAAACTTTACTGCCATCTTTAAACCAATGAGCTGTATGGTTAACTAATTTTCTTGTGCACTGTATAATACAGGATCGATAATGCTGTTTCCTCACATAATATATATGCTCTCTTTCACTCACTCTGTTCATATATATCGTATAATTACAAATACTGAAATTTATGAAGCATGTAAACCCATGTTTTAAATACAGGACATCACTACAGTTGGGATGGTTGCTATTATTTAACATATTCCAATCAACATCTTCCATTGGAGACACAGAACCTGTGAGTATATAGCGTTACAATATAGCAGGTGAAATGCTCCCATGCAGGGCGTTCTGCTGGCTGAGTCTCACAGCGCTGGTGCCCACCAGCCCCTCTGCTGAGCAGCCCAGCGCCTTCTGAGCTGATGGGAGAGGCTGAGAGATGATATGAGCCACTGGAGGCTTTCCTGGTGGCAGGGGAATGAAGCTTCAGCAGTAGCTTTTTAAATCCTTGCACCCCTGGAACAAGAACCAAGAGACACATCCAGGTTTTCCTTCGTTTAGGAAAAAAATTAGTTGGCCGTGTCATAAAGGCCATCATTTTAAATGACACTATGCTAATATATTATTACTAGCTTCAGAAGGGGCAATCACATACTTTATTTGACCAGTTTCCCTATTTCTTTCTCTGCAACGATACAGATAGTAATGAAAGGGCTAGAGCTAATTAAAAGACAATAATTTCATGAAGGGGTGGTGATGATGATGAGGCAATAAACTGTGAGAACAAAGCTTGAGGGGTTTTAATGACTCATCAACCCCTTGATGGGAATTTAGCCTTGCAATCACTATCCATTTATAATGATCAGTGATATACCTTCCTTAAGAAAAGGAAAAACACACTGCTAATGGTGCCGGTCACACACTGGTGTCCGATGCTGAGTGGCCCTTGTGCTTACAGTGTCCCCAGCTACTTCTAGGTTGCAGTGCTCAGAGCGCTCAATATATTGTAAGTTAATTTATGGTGCTTTGAACTCTTGCTGTGTCAGAGCCTCGAGACATGCAAGTGACAATGTTATATCAGTTGTGTCTGGATGTGACTTATGATTGATAAAAGGATGAGGAGTCAGATCAGTGGCAAGGAGGAGATTGTGCTACACACGCACACGAGAATGCCAGTCCACTAAGACAGTCTTGGGGGACCTTTGCTGAGCCCTGCTGCAGGATGTGGTTACAGAGCCGAGAGGTTAGTTAGGTTAAATGCGTTCGTATAGTAGGTTCCTTGGGAAAAATGTCCATCTTCCTATCTTGTGTGGTATTGCACCCAGCCAGATCTCTGGGTAACGGGACTCAGGGCTGTCCCAGGTTCTCGTACGTGCTGCAGCTTCAGCATCAGCTTTGCAGGTACAAGAGGTTCTGCTCAGGTAGGAGCTAATTATCTGAAGCAGAGCTCTGATGTGTGTACCTGTTCGTGATGAAACGAAAGCAGCAGGGACATGAAGGAAAGAAGGCTAGTGGTAGAGGTTTCAGTCTTATTTTTCTCAGGTGAGATGATCCCAAAAGTCTGAACAAAAAATATCCCAAGGAATTGGTAAAGAAAAAAACATATTTAAAGACCTCTTTCCTTTTGCAAGCTCTGCTTGATTCTTCTCTCACTCCTGAATTCCCTGATGCCTCAAAGACACATTTGTGCAAGGGAAGGAGTATTTCTTTGACCTTGCCATCTCTAAACTGAAAACACAACAACATGTATATTAAGAAAGAAGAAAAGGAATCTATCCATACCCACTGAACACACATTTTTACCCAGAGAAATGACCAGAGGACAAATAACACATACTTCATGTGCCATTGGAGGCACCCAGATACTGATGATTAATAGAATAGAACAGGTTATGTTACTGTCTACAGCAAATCCACCTAAATGTAATTAACAGCTGCTTTTTCTGGCATTGGGCTTCCTCCATCTCTCTTTCCTCTGTCGTTCTTCCCTGGGTTTTTTGCCTTTCTCTTATTCCTTATTTTTTTCATTCTCTCCCTGTTACCTCAGTGCCTAGTTATCCAATTTCACCTAAGGACCAACTATTTCCCACTTACAAGTCCCTACTGGCTCTTTGTGTGTGTGTGTGTGTGTGTTTTTCCCCAACCATTGCCTGTCCTCTTCTCCCTTTTCCATCATTTCATCACCTTCCTCTTTTCCTTTATTCTTTCACCTTGAATGGTGAGTTTATTTCTCTGTAATTTTTATAGACAGGAGACATATCTATACTGTGTATTTTGATAGGGAGTGAGAGACTTATGTCTTTCTGGAGTTGTGTTGTAGCTTACACCGTATATTATGGCTCTTTAATGCCTCAGAGTCCTCTGATATTGACTCACACTCTGTTAGCCTCCTTGGGTCAATTTTATTTACCATTCCTTCCACTGCCTTTCTCAGCGAGCACTAAAGGCATGCTGGCACTGTGCTTGCTTGGCTTTCTTGACTGTTAGCCCTTGTGAGATGGTGAGGTCTGGAGAAGCAAGAATCCAGGGCAGAGTATTATAATAAAGAGATGTGCTAATGGTAATTTGGGGGGATTTTATATTACTGCTTTTACAAAAGTTTTCTAAAAGGATCCTTCCATAGCCATCGTGTCAGATACATGGAGAAAAAGGTAGGAGCGTTCAGGTAAGCCATAATAGAATTATTTGTATTCTGTTCTGAAAATGAGATTCCCAAATATAAAACATACTTTATTACATGAAACATACAGAAATGCTTCCAGTCCTAATGTTTGCATCGAAGTGAGATCATTATGTTCAATTTTACTCTGTAATACTAACAAACAAATAAACTGAATACAAACTAAATACGAAAGTATCCAAACTGCCCAGAGATTCAGAGAGCTGGGATGGTCCAGTATGGGTTGTGAAACTCAGCTGTGTGTCTCTATATACACAGTGCAGCAGCTCGAATGACAAATTATTGCAAATTGCAAATGGCAAATGAATTGGCTACATGTGTCTGAATTTGGAGGGCAGGGTTGTTTAAGCTCTTTGTAAGAAGTCTAGTTTCCTTGATGCATCTTAAGGTTTTTACTAGTAGTCAAGCTCTTTAAGTGGTATGCTTATTAAATTGGTGCAATACTCCGTGCAAATGAAACTATACCTGTCTTGCTTGCACATACAAAGAGGCATGAGAGTAAATTAGTGTTCATCCTTGATTATTTCATTAAAGTACATTCTCCTATGTTACAAGGGGAAAAAAGCACACAGAAAATGATTCCAAGTGAATTATTCTGTCTCTCATTATCATTCATAATTTGCCTTTGCTATAATTCACATCCCTTCACAAAATAGCAACATATTAGTTAGAGGTTTTAATTAAAACCCCAACACCTGCAGGTGAGAAAACACAGATGGATTCCCTCCTCCATGGAAACACTCAGTTACATGTGAACTGGCCACAGAGCCAAAGAGAGAATAGGTGTTAAAATAACACTGTGCTCCTCACAGTGACTCTATTCATTCCTGCAGAAACAAACATACCTTGAGTGTGTACACAGCTTGCTCCACAGCTTAACCCTTTGCCTCTCACTTTGACAGCTGTAACATGCTACCTCCATCAGAGACAGGTTTGGTTCTCAAAATAGCATTGAAAAAGCACAGTTGTGGGTTAGGTGTGAGCTTTGGATTCTAGCCTTGCCAAAAAGGAGATTTTTATGGTTCCTAAATTTACCTCTCTCTGCTAGATCTCTGACTGGCTTTTCCGTTTTCTCCCCCTGCTCTTCTGGAACCATGAGTCAAACTAAAATTCAAAACTTGCTAATCCCTTTCTGAGCACTGCAAAATGACATAGAGCAGGATGCAGTAAAGCTGCTCATTGCTATGCGCACATATACTCATACCTGTATAAAACCATCTATATTTGTACCCATACCTGTATAAAACCATCTATATTTGTATTTCTGCACCTGTCATGACATACAGATAAAGCCTGATCACCAGCATCACTGTTGAATAGGCTAGTTCTCTAGTATACCGGTTCCTAGTCCCAGCAAGCTCCCAGTCGGGAGTACTGGGCTGATGCAGTGCTATCTGGTTATATTAACTGTTTTTCTGTGACTACTACCAGTTGCAATTAAGAACTAAAATTAATAGCTGTATTACTGAGCAGTTTGGGGGAGCAGATGAGAACAAAGTTTTATGTTAAGCAAATGAAGCCGGTAAAATGTTAATTGTCCATATTGGACACCATAACATTCTGGCTTGTTAAAATTGATATAATTTATTTTTCTGTTTAAAATATTTTAATGGTTATATCAAAGGATGATGAATATAAGGAAAAGTGCATTTTTATGTGCTGCGTAAGAACACAGAGTTAACAGAGCATTGTTTGAGTTGCAAAATCAAGCACCTGAAACCGAAGAATAACATGTAAGTGGCAGAGGTTACTTGAATTCACTGGGAGTTTTTCTATGTAGTCTAACAAGATTTAGATCAAGACCAGTATATTTCACATGTCATGTTTTATACCACAGAGAGTATACAGCATTCTAAATATTAGTCTATTGATCTCAGAAACCCGGAAAGGATCAGCCACACCACATGAAAACTTTAATTATCCCTTAAGATGTCTGAGAGATATCCCCAAAATTCACCAGTGCTTTCATATCACTAACCTGAACCTCAACAAAATGTTTGAAGAGATTATACACTTTATGCTTCTCAAGGTACTGCACTCTGCTATATAAAACACCCTTAGCAAGAAGGGTTTCTGTCATACAGTTAGAACTGGAACACAGTCTCAGTCAATACAAAACTCTCCATACTCATGTCACGTTACATCTAGCACCATTCTCTTCCCAGGACACCTGAACAGAGAGGCACAGTCCAAGCTTTCTCAGGAACCAGTGCGTTGGCCAAAGGAACAGCAAGCACACATACCACAGATGAGTTAGCTTTTTTTAAGACTATTTCAGAAATTTCTGTGCAGCACAGCGCTGTGTTATGTTGTTGTTGGGGAGTGTCAGTTCTCCGCTGGCACCAGTCTGCTCTGCCATTTGAATTTCTGCCATGCCAGACTTCTCTCAGCTCCTAGTATCTCATGGGGTTTCACATGAAATGGCACAGAAGCATGAAGGTCTGCTGGTCTTTAAAGTTACTTAACACTGTTACTTTATTCGGATGAATGCTCCTTGCTTGTTTACCTGTGATAAATAATTACTTGAATTAATTATGTGATTTTAAAGCAGTTAGATGCCAAAGGCTTCAGGCTTCGTCTAAATATATACAGTCAACAGAAAACATCTCTGTCAGTATCTTTATTAAAAGACAGATACTTTTATTCAGCTGTGATAATGTTTCATACCCTATAATCCTTTCTCTGATTATTCCATTGTATCTGTGTGTTTACAGACAACATATAATAGTTGCTCTTGAATTACTTAGGAATGAAAGCCTCTAAGTTTAAATGTGAAAACCCAGTCTCTCATTTAGTCTGTAACTGTCAGCTCTAATCTAAACTCTCTCCATTCATAATTCCTTAGGCAAATGAAGGATTCAAAACATTTTCAGTAATTTTATAGGTGGACTTTAAACTTGCTATATAACAAAAGGCCAATTAAAAGCAGATTTGTGGTACACTGAGAAAGCAACTTCTCAATTTCTGTATACTCTTGTATACTTATTTATAAGTTATGTTTGAATTATAACTCACACATTTTTATACTAATTTTTAATGTAAAAATGATGAAAAAATCGTAGTGTTATCATTCTTTCATGTTGCAAAAGACAAGCGCATGCTGTGATGCACGCTTTAAGGCTTAGGAGGAAGAAGAGACGGGGAGGAAGGAGGTTAGGCCTGATGATCAAAGGACTGGTGACTGCAAGTAAGGCACAGAAACAGCTGTGGTTTATGTGTCTGGGCAAAAGTACAGGGCCAAACTAGAGCTGGAAAGCTGAGTTTTACGTTCAGTGGTTTAGTACTGTGAAAGACTGATCAAAAGCGAGGGACTTTGGGGAATTGAGCAAGCAATAAATAACAGTATCTGCCAGGGTCTAGGCTTAAAGAAAGTGCTTCTTTCGACCTAAGATTCAAAGCCCCAAATCATGCCCTAACGGTAGAAGCCAACAAATATTCTTTGAAAGAAGAGGAATTTCACTCTTTTTAAAAGTTGAGCATTACGTGACAACAGAGTGGTCAGAGCTCTTTGCTCAAGGAGTTGAATTCAATCTCTCTCCAGTCTCTTTGGATTTTGTCCTGAACCTCTACCTTGACAGCAGTTTCCCATTCTGGGGTTCAAACTGAAGAGTTTCTCATACTCATCAAAGCAGACATGAAGGTAACCACGTGGAAGGGATTGGTCTTCCAGCTAAGGTAGCGTGGTTGCAGTGCATGACCAGCACCTAAGACGGCCTCTGTGACATTTAGGTTATAACGTTATTTATTTGTGTGAGAGTGTCCTACAGAGGAAGTCATGGGAACTGGCCCCAGTGATTCACAAAATTGCATTACTTTGACGTAAAGTTTCAGTAGACATTTCTGTAAACTCAGGCTTAGCATATATTTTAGTACTATTATTAGTAATAGTTTATAATCTGTACAAGTTGTACATCGACATTGATTTTGCTTTCATGTGGAAGTACGAAAGGTATGTGGAAGTATGAAATCTTGTGCTGTTCTTGAGATACTGATGTATAGATAAATATAGAAACAAACAAACCTGAGAAGATACTTATAAGCTTACGTTATCTAATAAAAATAGAAGAACACTGTATGCCATTACGGGATTGCATGCTAAATATAAGATGTTTGGCCTCTATAGTTCTTGGAGAGGACTCAGTGATAGTTCTTATTTCTAATCCCAATTATAAGTACGTTCTATCTACATATGGCCTATAAAAGCATTCCCCATCCTTTCTTACCCAGCCAAATGAGAAGTGGTACTTTAGGTGTGTAAGTTCCATATATAATTTATTTCCACACATAAATGCAAGCACTGAAACACTTTGTTTAAGATGACCAGGCAGAGGAACTGAAAAGTTTGGACAGGTAAAAAAAAAGAGAAATTTTATTTAAAATATATTCTGTTAAAATAGAAAATATTTTTATTCTGTTAGAGATTGAACACGATGGTATTGTTGGATGTCTTGTAAATACTATGAAAGGATTGCTAAAATACAGGGAAGTGGTCCTTGGCTTCTCTGACAATTCAGCTTCTCTCTTTAATTTATACTACTTGACTATGTCTCTATTCCTGAAGTCCTTCTGAGTTTCTAGTTTGGGAGCAACCACTGGCCACATCCTAACTCCTGACTTGGATGAGACTAAGACATACATCAGTCCATTCTTTTCTCCCTTGCTCTCTTTTCTGGATTTCTGTGGTGGGGAACCCTGGGTGCAGCTGATCTGTAACACTCTCCAGAGGACCCCTCATCTGGCAGATCCACAGACCAAGATCCTGGGGCATGCTCAAGCATAAGTGTGTCTCAAAACAGTCTTCAGGTGCTCCAAACCAGCATAGCCCCCTCAAAGCTATTTTTGCTGACATCAATTCATATTTCATCCTTATCATCTCCCCTTCCTGTGCCCGCTGAAAATTGTGATCTTCTACTTATACTCAAATTTACCCATAGTGCGCTAGTGGCTGTATATTAAGTTACTGAAGTTGGCACTCTTCTCTTTACCCTATCATGAACTTGCTTTTCCCTGTAAGTGTCTCAGATTCAACCACAACCTTTTTTATTAGGTGGTGAGATATGACGTTTGGTGTCTGAAAATGTTAATGAGCCAGGTTGAGCATTTTTAAGCAAGTGCATGCAGAAGGGTGAAATGAGGTGTGAATCCATGCTGAAATTTGGTCTGCTGTAGCTAGGAACTGACAAATTCAGTACATAGCTACAACAAAAAAGGAAAAAAATAATGTTTTCCATGCATCGACCTCTCATTTTATATTCACTTTTCTATCTAATTACAAAAGATTCCATAGGAAACACTTCCAGGAAAGGATGAGAGTGTTTCATCTGTGTAAGGCACTCTGAAGAAGCAATGTTAAGAGTGAACTCTGTGGCCTGTTCAGTCTATTTAGCAAGCTCTGAGATGTGTAAGTACATTATCTGCAAGGCTGGTAAAGAGCGCTTAGGGAGGATTTGTGGGTCTGTGGGAAGGACAAAGAAAAATGTTTTCTAATAAATTATTCACAATCTCACAATCCCTTTTGGGCAGATTGTTGCTCTGTTTGCCCCAATGCTTCACATCTTTTCTCTCTGCATTCACATGCACACAGTTTCTCACCTCCAGAGAGCAGCAGAGATCTCAAGCAGGCTGCTGCAGCTAATGGTGGCAATTAATAACTTGTCATAATCCTAAGGATGAAAGGGAGGGCTCACCATCAGCAGTCAGGTCATGGCGCTTCTGTAAAGCAAATGAGGTGCAGGTGTTGTCCAGATTTAAGAGCTTTGCTAGACTGTCAGTACACTGCAGTGCCAAGCCATAGACAGAGTATCACCCTACAGGTACATCACTTACTGTACTAGTTTTCATGCTCCAGGTGCACACACATTATACAGCCTTCCCCCC
>NW_009203133.1:5000-32376 GCF_000690835.1 Fulmarus glacialis | reverse complement strand
CCCCCCCCCACCGCTGTTCATTAGTGCTGAAGAGAAATCCTCAGAACATTTCAATAAATCATAACACAGCACAGTTAATTCCAAACATGTAATTGCAGTTTGCCTATATATTTGCATATACGAGGCAGACCAGTGAAGCTTTATTTTGCATTTGTAAACAGAAATGTGTTTGGAAGCGAACGTGTTATCTTTTTCTTTTAATTGAATATTGTAGATAAATAGCAGCTTGGCTACCTAATAACATTTTAGGTCCATGTTCTCTATTCAAGCTTGAGAAAATGAAACCTCATTATGCCTTTCATTAAACAACAAACTACAGAATCACTTATTTCTAGACAGCTCAGTTGGCTTTTCCTTTTTCCATTCCTGTGGGTCAGTTCTGCTTGAAATGAACAAAGTTTACAAATCTCTACTGGTTTGTACACTCCTATTATGCATACTAGGTTATGCATTTGTAACTGTCACACGAGTCAGGGTGATACAGCATTCTCATCTGACCCTATTCATTTAAATGGGTGCGTCTTGTTGACATTGATTCATGTTATAAGTTATATCGATGCATTATAATCCTTTTGTGTCACCCCCCTGGTTATTTCTACTAAAACGTTGTGAATAAATGCTGGCAATAATGGTCAGTAGGATTTGAAGCTGTTTTAAGGGATGTGGAGTCCATCTGAAGTCCCGGGTCACTGCATTACGCTTGCTTTTTCTCTGAAAGACAATTAACATGCAAAGTATCCTATTCTTATGCATTTGCATGGCAAAGCGTCTACCGGCTTATTAATAATTTGGGGCTGTGCATTCCAAATGTATATTGCACTCAACTAAAGGGATAAGTAAACATGATTATGCATGCATGTAGGTCTTTATCAAGGTGTGGTTGATAATGTTTTAAAGCAGAACTATTTCTCATGAAAATAGCTCCTCTTAATAGCCTCTGTCTCTTTATTGTGCTTCTTAGTGAAACATAAATCACTAATATGTTTTCAGCTGCAAACTACTCTCTTTTTCCATTGTATTCACAGATTTAGTGGCATTTCAAATAGATAAACACAAGCAACATCTATCAACACTACAAAAAGGGGGCCTTAATCAAAGCTCCAAGTCCCAGGTCTCAGCATCTCCATTTACCTTGAGATAAATCCATTGGTGTGACCACCACTGCACAGGGTGACAAATCACCCTAGTCAGCTGAGCAGTGCAAGGGCTTATTGGCCTTTCTTTAAGTGGTCTTACCCTTCAATGAAAAGGATGGTGCTTGTCAAGCAGGGCCAGATTAAAGTTAGACAAAAAGAAATGATCTGTTATTAGAAAACTCCGATTGAGAATCACAAAACAGGAAAGAAATATGAATAAGAATTTACAGTGAGGATGCTCCCCCCACCTTTTCTCATCCTCCCCCAAGCAGAAATTAACTTTAATTACTTTCCCAGCTTAGCACATTATGAATGTCAAGACAACAAGGCATTAACATTAAATAAATATGTGGCTCCAGGAATGTGCCTGTTGGAGTGCAGGACAAGGGAAGCCTGTGCCTGGTGGGGCCGGGGTTGCTGAGCTGCTCCAACTCAGCTGTAGCTGGAGTGCATCACAGGAGTGCTTCCTTCAGGTGTGGCCGGGTCATGGGCTGCTTTCACTGTAGAACTGCTGGATACTCAGCATGGAATATTTCTGAAGAGATCCATACCATCACCTGTTGGAAGGCAGCACGCTCTGTGCATGGGTATCTGGAAATGAAAGGATTAAGGTTCAAAGGGAGGAGAGCAACAGATGCATGAGCAGAGTCTTAGCTGGGTTGGTCAAGCACCTGTTGGTACCAAGGAAAAGCTCTTGATGTTTCCGGGGCCACATTCTGAGCTAATTTACAATGACACAACTGCAAAAGCATCAAAATCTCCTATCAAGTTTGGCCCTTAGTATTTTACCTTACATAGTTCCTAAAAAGAAACTTGAGGCTAAAAAAAGTATATGCAGATAAGCTAAAGCCCCCCGAATGTCATTAAATTATCTCAATTAATAATGGGCAAATTCTTCTCTCTAAGAGTACCCAAAGCCTCTGCCTTGTATTCTGTATTCTGGTGATCCTCATAAATGTAAGATTGTGTTTTAAAGTCTCTCAAAAAATTCTACTTTTAAAAAGGAAATGACTGAACAGACAGCAACTGAAAAAATTCAGACCAAACATACTTGGAAAACTGAGAAAATATTTGCCCATCCAATTGGCTTGTTTGCTAAAGAAATTCACAGTGAGGGTCTAGTGAGACACTAAGAGGAAAAAAGAAGGAAATGGTTCATGTTCAGTTTTTTTCATAGGACCAATGTATATAGTTGGGTGGGTGGTTGTGGGTTTTTGGTTTTTTTTTTCCCTTACCATTGAGATCATGCATTTAAAAATGCACTTAGTTTCTCGTGACTTGATAGACCACTATAGAAAGATTAATTTTCTGTAATCATTTGATTTGATAAATGTCTACATAGCCCAACATAAGTTTATTTTCTATTTATCCTGATCCTGAAATTAGTTGCTAAGGGTACTCAAGGGAAACACTTCAGTAATTATAAATAGGTCCTGACAACAGACATTTAAAATTGTGATAATGTAAAATGGTTGTATTTCACATCAGAACATAAAATTGCACTGGGAGGGAAACACAAAGGAAGTGCATACTGCTTTCTTATACGTAGTCCAGTGCATAAATAGACATGGCATTTGCAGGCAAAAATTTCAATAGTATATGTGCTTCATTATTTTACTTTTTTAAGGTGTAGACAGTAAGATACAGAGAAATTAAGGGACTTGCAGAAGATCACAGCAGAAACAAGCAGCAGAGGTAGAGAAAGGTTAATGTTTTCCAATTCCTTAAGTGGAGAGAGCAACTGTGCTATGCCAATTTATGAAGTAAAGCTAAATTAATATTTGTATTGGTACCTTAAAAGCCACATCCAAAGCCCAGTGAAACCATGGGAGATGAAAGACTTGGTTCATGATTACTTTACAGCAAAATTGCTTGTCTTCACATTCATCAGCAAGGCAGGCTTGTACCACAGGAATAAAGAGAGGGTGCTAGTGCTGCATCGCTGGGTGCTATCAGAAAGCCTGCTGAGTTATGTCAGCATGGCTATGATACGTCCCTTATGCAACAGCACAGAAAAAGACCATATTTAAGTCCTTAAGGTTGTAAAGTGCTTCCAAGAGGCACAGTATATCATGGAGATTGAGAATCGTTGACCGTAATCCTTAGGTGAGGCCAAGCAGAAGCAAAGATGGATTGAAGCCGGTTTTTCCTTCCTGGGCAAGCCATGTGCCAGCCCGATTGACCTGAGCATGTTGGGGCTGTAGGGCATCCCAGGGAGCCCTGGCCAGGCCGCGTAGTCTTTAGCTGTGCATGCAGTGCTGATGGTCAGGAGGAAGATGACCAGCTGCACAGGAGTGCTGCTCTGGAGCTGCTGCATTGTTTATTGCTGAGAGCGTTTGCTGTTTTATGAGGCACCTACACCAAAAGGCGCAGCATAGACAATTAAAAAGTATCATCCTTTAAATGCCCTTTAAAGACAATGCAGTCACAGTTATTGTGGTAGTCTAGATATAATAAAATATCTATGTAAAGGTACCAGTTGTGTAGATATAAAATACCAAGTAATGCTCAGAAGTTAAAGGAACATAATAATTATCTGATAAAACGTCTAATATACATAGGCATAGCCTTAAACTGCCTTGGTGATTGCACAGTAATTTAGTATAAATTGATTAAGTACATTTTTACTGATGCCTAAAGACTAGTCATAGCATGGGAAATGATGTTTTGTTATCAGCTGTTACTAAATATACAGTATTTGCTGGAATAAATCCAAGTGTTAGCTTTAAGGCACATTTTTTAAACGGTATGCAGCTGCTGTTTCTGCACTGCAGGTTGAACACAATTACCAAACACCTGATATTCATTGCAAAAACGGGCATAACTTCTTCTTCTTTCTCCACTGACCAAAATGTTCTGTGCAATAGTGCTGTTATTGATAGGTCTCAATCACCCTTGATGCTGGATCATATATATCATCGCCGTTCTCTTTTCCGAACAACAACAAGCTGTGATAGATAACTTGCAGAATAATGCATGTTCCCTGGCAAGACTTTAATACAGGCTTTGGGGTTCATCTTCATGGTGTAGGAAAAAGACTCAAACAGTTGAGGAGTTCCAGGACTGAACCTCCGGCACTGAATCGCAGCTGACGTGTTCAGCTTCGGACTGTGAGCAGGAGACCGGGTAGGCCTGCGCGTCCCTGGCCCTGCCGCAGTCTCACCTGGGGCTCTCGCTCCCCAGGTAGGCAATAGCTGTGCCACACAGCTGAGGTGCTGCTCCCAGAGAGGCGAGCGCCTGGCGGCCGAGCTGCTTTTGCAACTCTAAGCTAATTCACACAGAGGGTGGGTTGGGATTTGGGTCCGCATAAGCGCTGAAAAAAGGAATTATGTTTGAAAACATGTGTTTATCCCTCTGCCACTGAGCCTTGTGGGGTGAGCCAGCACGTGCTGCAGTGGAGTGGTTTGGGAACAGCTGGCAAAACTGAGGGGAAGAGTGAGAAGGGCTTTAAATCATTAACTTAAAAAAAATGAGACTAACAAGACACAGACCGAATATATCCATTTGGCTTTCTTGGGATGGTCTGTGAGACTGTTTTGTGTTCAAACTATAGTGTTCAGCCAACACGGGTAAGTCTACAGCTTGTGCAGTGGCAGCTTGCAGTTTCAGCTCTGGAGGTGTCCAATGTAAGTGCTTGTCCCACAGCTGTTTCTGAAACCAGCGGGTTCTGTCACCAATAAGGACTTAGCACATCGGGGTATGAAAGAAGAGCAGAGTTGTCCCTGCCTTGAAAAGAAAAACAGTTGCTTTCACCAATGTAAACAGACGAGAATCCTCACATTCCTCATTCATGTAGGAAGAAATCTTTTGCCTTGTGAGGTGATTAAAGGCAACATCTCATTTGAGGCAAAGATACTGGAATAAAGATCACTCCAATTTGTATCTCCCAATCTGTAAGAAAATTCTTCTTGATCTGTGAATAAGTAACCCCCAGACTAGCATAACCTGCCAGATCATTAGGTTATTTTCTATTATGAAAATGGCATGAATATTATTAAAATGTAACTATTAATATTTATGCTGATAGCAAAACCACTATTGTTGTTACTGTTTCTATTGTAATACCTTAGAAGAGATGCCAGATAATTACAAGATTCAGTAGGTCACTAGAGGTAAAGAGGGGAATTTTTCTGGAGTTATCACTTCTGAATACAAACTGCAAGTGAAAGTATAAGGTTTTTTTCAAATCTGAAAAGTCACTATTTCTCTTTTAAAGAAGAGAATATATTCTCTTTTAAATCTTTAAAGATCATCTGTTCTGCAATGCCTGCAAATCATTACTGTGTCATACTGGTTTGCCAAGCGAAGAGTTCAGCTATCCATTTTTCTGCTGAACTCTTTCCATCTTAGCTCATACCCTCACCTTCTCTGCTTGCTTGTGTTGTTCACCCCAGATGCTCTGTGCAATACTCTGCCACATGGACTTGTTTCTGCCTGTGTATCTAGGACCAATACCAGGTGCATTGATGCACCCTGGTAGCAAAAGTGGAGTTTTGAAATACTAATGTAAACCGAAGTAATAATAATTGCAAATCTTGTATTCTGAAGCACAGAGTTTGATGCAACAGCCCTTTCTGAACTGAACATGAAGAGGGTAGAGATTTTTGCAGACATAATCTCAGACACACACAAAACATGGACACATGAAGAAATGCCACTTCTGCAGAAACAGCCTTAGGTTTCTGAACTGTTGAAGTAAGTATTGCTTCAAAGACAGAACCTGAGAAATTAGGAATGCTGATTGAATGGACTAAGTCAGGGTTTTTTAAGTTTATGGGTAAAATAAATGTTCATTCTTTATATAAATCCTAAAGAAGGCCAGTTTCTCTAAATGTTGGCTTTTCAGTTTCACCCGGCTGCTTTAAAATGGAATTAAGAATTTTTAGCAGTTATAGTAACACAACTTAGTCAATTTAGTTTAAAAAATTTTATTAAAAACTTATTAGCATAGCCTCTGAGTCAAATCCATCATTTTATACAGGTACATGTATTGCAATTGTATAATTTAGGTGCTGTACAAGTAAGACAAGAGTAGGCAAAAGCACACTGACATACCCCCGAGGGCTTGGAAATTCTCTCTGGCAAAATGCTGGGCAGAAAAAAAACAGGATTTGAGGTAAATAGATCTTCAACATATATGTACTGTGGAATTCAAGTGATGCAACACAGCACAACATTAAATGTCGTAGTGATGATTACCTACTATGAAAGAAAGGTGTAAAATACGTTGGTTTGCTAACTGTGCATAATGTAACAAAATTAGTTGGGGATGCCTGCTAGAAAATCATGTTAGCAGCCTTGGCGTGTGCATGATGCAAACAAGAAGGAATAGCCCATACAAAACGTGCACACAGAAAAGACAGTATGATGGGACTCAATGGGCTCCTGACTTGGTTGGCTTGTATATGGCAGACTGGTCAAGGTATGAGTTGAGTTTGAATGCAGGGATGAGCAATCAGGACAGTTGCTGGACCAGACCATTCACTGTGCATATTAGAGAAGATTTGACACTCTTTGAACACTTAACAGCAGTTTTAGAGCATGTGATAGTGGAGAAAGTGCTCCGTGTGTGAGCGAGAGACACAAAAAGAGTGAGATTTTTGTGGTGAATCTGGGAAGAGTGTAAAACTAAGTATAGAGCAGTGACATACTCTGATGGGTAAATAAATCCTGTCATGAGCAGTGCCTAATGTTTCAGTTCTTCTTCTGGATTGGTGCGTGTTTTTCCAAAAGGAGAACAATTAAGACTTCTCTGTCTCTAAGGGTCTTTTGCCAAATAAACAAATCTGAGAGACCAGAGTCATAAATATCCACTTGCTATTGAATGTGGGTCACGTAAGTTAGAATTTTTGGGCATTTTACTCTCTAGGATTTTTAGATTCTTGTTCTGTGAAATGGGGGTTAAAATCTCACCTTTGTAACTAATGAGTCACTAATTCATGTTTGTAAAGTGCTGTGATCTTAAAGGTCATTTCCAACCTAAATAATTCTATGATTCTATGAAAATCAACATGCAGTTTGTTAGCAAAATGTTGTATTACAAATAGGAGTATTGAGGGCAATTTCATAGTTAATCTATGTTTTTATTTAACCTGTAAAATTCTTCTGTTAGATCTGAATTTCAGTTTCTTCCAAATAGGGACAAGACCTGATTTTCCTCGTTCCTTAAGCACTTTGTTGGCTCTTTAAATGGTGTTGAATTTTACCAGCAGACTATTCCAGCTGTTATTGAAAATCACAGAGAGGTTGTCAACAAACGCTTGAGTCCAGAATTTCTTACTCTTATGATTTCTTTACTACAGTATCCCATCCAAGACATGTTAACAACTGCCCGATGTTCTGCCTAGCCGAGTCACTGCTTTTTAGTGAAGCTCTTTGCAATGCAAGCAACAGAAACTTCAGGGAAATCAATATGGCTTTCAACCCAGCTATCAAAAGTGTTGGAGACATTTAGGTCATTAAATGGCAGTGGACACAAGTAAAAGCCTGTGTCTCACATCATTAGCAGTAAAGATGTTGTTTAGTTTTATTTGCTAAATCACACAACATATATAAACTGCACAGGAGATTAGAGAGGTGTGGAAAACTGATTCAGCAAAAATCCAGTGAGGAGACGGAGTCAAAGAATGGCCAAATTTCTCTGATCTCAGTGCTCAGTGCAAACTTGTTTTATTGAATTGTATTTTTATACGCCATATTAACATTTCATTTGCATACAGATTGCGCTCCATCTTTACTCCAAAACCACACAGTCAGCAGTCCTCTTCTGCAGACAAGGTGTGGTACAGCAGCATTTTAAAGTACTCTTGTTAAATTTTAAAGCAAGATGCATAAGCTTTTGGTCAATCTGCTTCAGCAGTTATCATACACATTCGTCTTTTCCTTCACAATACAGTGATAGCTGGGGGTTTGATTTTACTTATTCCTTTTAGGATTGTTTGAATACTCACAAATGAGGCACACACATCTAAATACTTCAGCTACTCCATGCATAGACTCCCTAGTAAATCCAGTGCTCTTCACATCAGGTTTCCCTGCCTTGCTAATGCTCCTGCAATTCTAATTGTGAAAGCAATGGCACAGGTAAAGCACTGCCAGTACAGTGTTTTTGTCACAATGTTATATTTACTAGAGGAGGTAAACATTTAATTAATTTTATTGTTGTTACCAGTGGTAGAATTGCATTAGAGTCAAACAGAGAGAAAACAGACAGTGCCGAGCCAAAAAGAATGTATATACATCCAGCAGAAGTACATATATGCACTGTAGTAGCTGTATATGTGGTAGATTACCATAACACTTTTTTTTCTCTGTGAACATAGATAATTCCCAGCTGCCCTAGTATTTTTTTCACCAACCAACTCTTAATTTATGAGTTCTAATAATTCTATTCTGAGGCTAAACAAATAAATACACCTATCAGACATTAGAGAACATGACAGAAATTACAGTGGAGTATTAACAGTTGGTATCTGCCATGCTAGAATAATAGAGATGATAGTGGTAATACATAAATACGTACAGTGAATATTACTTGCCAACTGTTGATGGTGTAACCATCCTTATGTGATTATGCAGAGGTGCTGTTTTGTGAAAACACTGGAATTTTTTTATGTCATAATTAGTGTTGGCAGTTAGCAATGCAAGCCATCATGTCTTGTAATGTCAGTAAATGGAAAAAGCAAATAATATGAACGTATTAAGGATATGGAAGTTTCAGAGCTGCATCCCCAAAATCTGAATCTCTGGAGGCTCAGTTCGGCCTTGCACTTAGCATATAGCATATAGTTATGCTAAGTGCACACAATGCTTGGCTGCAAGCCAGATCCGTGCTATTGTCCTTACAATGTGGCATCAGTGTTTCACATACAGGATAACAAACCAACTGCTAATGGTAGTAATTAGGAGCCCTGGGGGTGATTTATACCTTTTGTCACTGTTCAAGCAGTGTAAGTGCTGAGGTTTGCAAAGATAACAATTATTGGTTCAGGTGATGATCCTTTCATGAGCAGGTCCAACAGCAAGATAGACATCCGATTTTTAACCATCAGAATTCAGTGGGCTTAGTGAAAACATTCCTATGAGTGGAACGAATGTGTCCAAACATTTGGTCGTAATTCAGCTTTGAAAAGAAATATATAACCAAAAAATGACAAAGTGGAAAGATCGTAGAAATGTGGCAGATTATAACTGTAAATTGCTGATTATTTACAAATATCTAAATGTATATGCTATATTTTTTATATACTATATTATTTATTTATCTTTCAGAGACGGAGTAGAAGTACAGCACTTAATAGCATTAACTGCTTCTTATCTAAGAATCTCAAATATTAGTGAACTAACTCTTTGTATTCTCACATTACTACCTGCAGAGTTAATGGAAACCAGCTGATAAAACACTCAACACAAGTCTCTTCCCAAATTGTCCCTAATGTCACTGTAGTTATTAGAACACCTTGTCATAGCGTACATTCCTCTCAGCCGAGCCTTTCTTTACTCCGAATTACACTTGTGCAGCCAGCCATTTACTCCTTTCCGTTAAACCTGTATTACTGAGAGCGCCATCATTGCTTTTGACAGAACTAGGATTTAAATTCTGATCTGCTGATCATTAACCTCATGGTCTCCATGGTTTTCATGGTCGCATGGAGCCTTTCCCTTTTTCCTAAGATCTTAATTTTGTCACCTAATGCATGCAAGTGTCAATGTGTGTCCCCTGCACTGCTGATTTCAGTAATGGTCGGTGGGGTCTGGTTTGCATCTGAACAAGCAGATCAGGGCCATGAGTCACCCATCATGTTGAGACCTGCATGTGCTACTGAGAAACATCTCATTCTGAAACAGCTTTCATAACTGTTAGAGAGAAAGAAAACAGTCGGAGCCAAAGTTAAAACATATTCTAAAAATACTTGCCTTTGCCGAAAAATGAAAATTCTTCAAGCTTATATTTCTTGGCTAATCTTGTTCTGTACGGTGTGCCTGTTTGTGTGCAAGCCTCATTCTGAGAAGAGGCAGAATGACCTCCAGGAAAGAGCAGGATATGTTTTAGAAAAGGCAGGAAATGTGACAGTCTGGAAGCTTGGAGTACAAGATCCAATCTCTCTCCATGGATGGCAAGAGCATGTCAGACATAATGGAATATTAAGAGAAGGAACCTATTGCAGGCTCAGGGGACTTCAGTAAGATAGCATTAAAAACTTTACTGCTATTAAATCTTGGGAAGCTGTAGATAATTTTGCTTTAGAGGAGCGTGGCTGCTGGTGTGGTTAAAAATGCTATCGAAAAATCCACTCAGGAGGAATCCCTCAATAAAACAGAAACAATTGGGGCTACATTGGAAGTTCCTGCTAAGGAAAACATCATTTGGCAGAGAAGATTGGAGAGGCTGGAGAGTGACAGGAGCAGTGCAGTTTTAGGACTGCAAACGGGTGCTGAGGGAAATGGTGGAAAGACTATTGAGACTTTATTAACTGCTACATTGGGGATCAGAAATAATACTCCCCACAGATAGAGAAAAAGCCTTTCACAGACCAGTGAAACATTCTGCATTAGCTGCTATGCTAGGGAGAGGGAAGAAACCATTCTTTTTCTCTGAAATCCCTCAGGTTGGAGTAGCAAAGCAAGTAACCAACAACAAAAAAGAGATTTCCTGCCAGCACATGTTTTCAAACAGGAGGTTTTATGCTCAAGGAAAATTATGACATGTACAAGTAGCAGAGAAACAGAAAATTGGGTCATATATAAATTCTTAAAAACTGCCTTCTCTTTTGATTACTGGATAGCTAATGACACCACATGCCATGACTCCCCCTGGATGGCTGGCATTTAGTCACCTTAGTTTACTACCTCATCTAAGGCATTTAGCCTTAGTTTACTACCCCATCCAGTACATCTTCCTTATTAAGCACAAGCAGATAAGGAAATTGAGAGAAAAAAATGGTATTTAGAATCTTTAGAAGATAGAAATATTTGGATGTATTTGGATTTTTTTTTTACAAAGGTAAGACATGTCTGAAGAAACAAAAGACTGTCTTTTTATCCCTCCAGATATGTGGCACTGATAAATATGCTACTTTTGTTAAAGGACCAGAAATACGAATGTGTAGCAGTGGTATTGCTCTTTTTATTTGTTTGCTTTTTTATTTTAACAGAATGAGTGCTGTAGCATTACTCAGGCTACAGAATAGCCCAAATTCATAGCAGGGTGACTAAACAAGCTGAGCAGAGCATGCCTGTACCCAACCAAATACAAAGGAAGTCACTGAGGAAAGGCTGTAGTTGTGATCGTCTGGGACAAAACACGTCTATACTTTGTATAGCTGGGACTGAACACAGAAAGACACAGTATAGATGAGCTCAGAAGGAGAATAGCGCCGAACTGGAGCAAAGTGCTAGTGACAGAGGAGGAATTGCCTTTGTTACTTTTAAGTGTATCAATTTTCTTCCCGTTTGTGTATTGTGTAGAGGCTTTTGTCAGCACAGCCCTGTTTACCATACATAATCTCTTTCTTCATCACACTCCTAACAGACATAGTTACTCCAGCAAAACTTTGTAGTGTTGGCTGCTTTATCCCAGTGAGTAGCACTGACTGAATTCACTATAATCCTGGAAAACGTTTCTTCGAAGTTCTGATACTGTAGGACGCAGAAGGGAGAGAAACACTCAGTTTGGTGGGAGGCTGTGAGGGAGTTGGGAAGGAAAAACAGAGTTTTCTAAAAAGTTTTTTATGCTGTGCCTTGAATTTGATCTATTCTCTTTGAAAGAAGAAACTTCCTGCTGGCACAGTGGGGTCTGGAGGTTAATTTCTGTGTTTTGTTCTTCTCTGAGATGTTTCTGTTCCTGGAGATCCAAATCTGTTCCATGGCTACATGTGTAAGTAGTTTGGGGACTGTCCCCGTAAACACTGTAGTGTTACACGTATCAGTTAGGTCCCCAGGATCCTTAGACGTTGGCCAACTGGTTAGGTGGGCCGTCTTTCCTTTGAGATTGAGCTATCCTAAATTCCAGCTTTGGGATCTTGTGAGAATTGTATGTACTTCCTAGAGGTCTCCTTCCATGTTTCATCCAATGAAGATTCCCATTTCTTATGCACTGGGAAAGCTGCATACCTAGCTGCTGCTAACTACGCAGAAAATAGTAGAAGCTTTAAATTTTTAGGTTCTTTAAATCTTCACCTACTGTATTATTCTTAAAATCTTACTATGGGCAAGGGAAAAAACCCTTCTGTTGTACCAAAAGTAAAAACTAAAGCACGAGAAAAGGTTTATGTACGTAGCTCAGAAAGTGAAATGGAAAATAGGAGGCAGAAAGTGAATGACAGCCACCGAAAGGCCATTTCCACTTTGAAGAACAGAATCGAGTTGTACCAGAGACTAAGAGCATAAAATGTGTGTTATACACTGCCTGCTCTCTGTCCTCCTCTGTTTGTGCCAGAGTTTTCTTGTGCATCTGTCTTTGCTGAAATTTGTATGATTCAGTTTTTGTTGGAGTGATACTTACAGAGGGAAAAAGAGATCCAACAGTTATATAGCTTGAATATTATTGGACATACAAAGTAAATACTTTCCAAAGTTCCCAATAAAAGTAACTAGTGTTCTGTTACTGTTTACAAGAGCATAGTGTAACCCATGCAAAACTGCCTTGCTTTCAAGAGGAATTTCACTATGACATACACAACAGAAGGTGAAACGAAATTAGGTTTCCAGCTGCGTTGTGCACTTGGGATTATCGCTTAGGTTCGCTGCCCTGTGTCGCCTGATGGATATCAGGAGGAAGAACCAAGAATCTGATCTTTCAAAGCTATTTTCTTTGAATTTTAGTGGCGAGAATGGTCTTCCATTACTTAACACTGAAGACAAAGGTAAGGAAAGAACTGGATTTTTATCAAAAACCTCCTTCATAGCAAATCTGCCCCTTTTCCACTACAGCTGTGAGATCCATAACATGAAGTACAAGCAAGGGACCCCATAACAGCTACCATAAGACCAGCACTTGAAGACTTTCCTTTCTCAAAAGAAACCTACTTTGGTATGGAAACATAAAAAAAAGAAAGGCAATTTTAACAAAAAGAAAAGTACTTTAATGAATTGCAAATAGACTGTAAATGACTACAGAAAAAACTGATGGTGTGAACAAAGTACATAAAAATCCTGTGTGCATACACTGTTTATAAATCAAGCTCTCACCCACCATACTTGGAATAGACATCCAAAGGAACATATCAAATTACATAAAAGGTCAGTGAATGTAAAATACTGAACAGACTGTTATGGGATCATTTTTAATCTTTTTCAGCACCTAAAAACTTGTAGGGAGGGGTAAATGATATTAAATGAATTGAAGAAGCTAATGAGAATTTTTGGATTATAATGCCAAAATCAGGAGACATTTTTTTCATTCTAAAGATTTGGCACTTGCTGGAAATTCTGTCCAATTACTGAAGACTTTTGGGAAAACTAATTTTCTGCTTAATTTTTTTTAATGCACTACTGGCTTTTAAAAAAAGAAACAAAATTTGAAAGTATTATAACATTATTAAAATAGATAGCATTCCTCATTTGATTGTTGCAGAACTCCTTTGAGTTGGTGTTAGCACTGTTTTACGGAGGGAAGCCAAGGTTATGGTCACAAGTCCCGTGTTACAGCTGCATTCTGCTTACTCCATATAACAGCTGAGGTGGGGAAAAGCAATCAAAAGGTAAATGAAGATATCCCATTCTGGCTTAATATTTTCATTTTTAATTCTTTGAAACCTCACCTCTAATTCTATGTTTAGACACAAAAAAAAGGGCTTGATTTCCAGGACCACCGAGTACTCGGTGAGTACTTTTTCCCATAGGAAGTAGAGGAAGTTGATGTAGAGGAGGGTCCCCCCTCTGTTTTCTTCTTTCTCTTTGTTTTCTGACTTGTCATCACTAAGAAGAAATTCTTAATTTGAGCTTATGGACCCCTGGTAAAATTCTAGAGAACTAGGAATTTTGAGGTGTTTATGTGTTGGCTTTCAATTGATGTAGAGCATCTTGAAGATTACAGTTTGTTTTGGCTTCATCAGAAATTTACTTGCTGTTAGTTCTCTCAAGCCTGCTGGGTAACGAACCCACACTGCCTCTGTTTTTGAAACCTCTAATGAACCTTTTTTTTGGTATGTTTTGTATGTGTTTATTTTAGGAGAGAAAATTAAAAATAGCACTTTCATCCCAATCCATCCTACTTTTTGTGAACTAGGTAGGGGCCACTTTTTCTTAGATGTGTCTAGATGTAACATTTCTTGACTATTCTGTCACTTTATGATCACTTGAATGAATAATGCTATAAAAATCATATAATCAAAAGTGTCCAGTTGCAGTCTGATGCATCAGCCCTAGGGTTGTGACAAGATGAGAGATGTTACTTACATAGTAGGAAATAGAAGTACTTAAAAAAGTAACCCTCTTCTGTTTGAAGTCTGGGTAATCCAAGCCAGACTCACGATTCAGCATCCTCATTGTACGATACAAGACCTTAATCTAAACTTTGTGACTTATGTCCATCCTTTCACTGGATTTCTCCTTCTTAGAAATCTCTTTAATTTGTCTGCTATTTATCTTAAATTTTCTTATTTTTAAAAATTAAAGCTAGCTCAAAATGAAACTCTGGTTTGGTTCTGAGACCATACAGCACTGCTAATTATAGCCTGGGTGAACACAGACTAGCCCCCTGACTTCCTCTCGAAAGCCTTCCTTCCCTCCACCTCCCTTCCAGTGTCCGAGCGTCTATGCAGATTGCTGTAACAGGTTATCCAGACAGTCCTACAGTACCAGAGACTTTAAAAGGCATGTTCAGGACAAGATTGACTTGCCAAGCAGTCCTTCTTGAATATGACCAAGAATATTTTAATTTGGACTTTTCCCAAAAAATCAAATCATGTGTTTGTAAATATTTTATTGAGGTGTGTATTATTTTTGTAGGTGTGCTTTTATATGGCATTTTGTGTGTGTGTCTATATATGTATGCATATAGAGAGATGTATTTTTCTGTATGTATGTCACAAATTTTGCACTTACTGCTACTAGCTTTTAATGTTTTTTCTCTGGGAACATGCTGTGATAGCTTCAGTATTTCAAAGAGCATGCAATCCAAAATCTGTCAGTAGGAAATATTTCTTTAAGGAAGAAAACGTGTTTTTTGTTAACTTTCTCAATCTCTCATCCATTCAGCTCTGTGTTGAATATACGGTGCTGTTGCAGGGCTTGGGGTGGGACTCCAAAGACTTCTGTTTATTTCACCATTTTGTAAACACTAGTTAACAAGAGTGATGTTGAAGCTGTAAAGTTTGAATCTGTATGTGAGAATCCTTTCTGAAACTAGAGTTTTAAAAGTTACAATTCAGACTACCGATTTATATCCGTCCCTAATGAGTCACTATTCACCTTGCAAGGAAACAACATATATTGCCTTGTCATATTAGTTTTAAGTGATTTTGCATGCCTACAGGAAGACATTTAGGGAGAAGAATCCATGCAATTTCTACAGCATCAAAGCCTTGTTAGGGTTTCCAGGTGACTGAATTCAGATTTATTGTTGGTGAACTTGGTTCCCAGTGATCTATTTAATTCTAAATTAGCATCTCTATTGCAATGCTTAACTCTTACAGTGTGCTTTCCAAACATACACTAATTTGGTCTCACACCATCTCTCAAACAGGAAGCCGGATAATGAGGTGTGGGATCTTTTCTTTTTCCTTTTAACTGTATCGTTATTAATGCCTGAACTATTCTGACGTTATATAACAAAAGGAGACAAAGCACATCAGTTTATCGGGAGAGAGAAATGCATTGAGGCCAGCCCCATCTGAGCCTTCTAGAATTCAGCTGTTGACTTCTCTCTATTGACAATCCCAACTTCCACAAAATCCATCCGTCTGCTACACTCACTAATAAACTACAATATGCTTCTCTGATTCTTCTTGCCAATTCTTTGTTGTTACTTTTCCTTGAACCAAATTTTTATACATTTTATAAAACCCCTACTAGTCTTCATCTTCTACAGCTTAACAAATAGTTTCTAATGTGAACTTACACCTATGCTTTGCTGAAGTACAGATACGTGAAATATATACATTTTATTTGTCTAAGACAGTGGTTTTCAGACCCTCTGTAACTGACTCACAGAGTTATTCTATGCATCTTATATTGTGAGTCTGATGCATGATGAAGAGATGTTTGTAGTGTTTTCAGATAAAAATTTGATCGGTATGGACAGATGTTGAACTGTGAAAAGTGTTAAAGATGGATAGTTGTTTCCAGTCAAAAAAGTTTTGGAACAACTTGATTTTAAAATATCAGTTATATTACAAAAAGATGTATCTTTTTGGCGTGTCCTAATCCCTTTAGTAAGTTCAAGGTATAATTTTTCCATGTCCTCTTTATCTTCATTCCTGTTTAAAACTTTGAATACCATTAAGGTCATACTTCAAATCCAGTAACGGCATGGATCTCCATTTTCCTCTCTCTGACTTCTTCTGAGAGCAGTAAGTACTATAAAATATTCTGTGCCATTCTAACTAATCACCCCTCTGGCATTCTGAGCAAATGCAGGTTAATGGTGAATCTTTTAATATTTCTATTAATTAAGTATATTATCCTAATAACTCTATTGTCAATTTTTCATTGCTAGGTAATGACTGGAGCTGGGTTAGCTATGCATAACTACTAATGTATTTAAAAGAAAGTAGTGGGTTTTGTTTGTTTGTGAATTGCCTGCTAGCAAAGTCTAATTTTTACAAACATATTTGTTATTTGAAATTAATTTAGGGTTGTTCTGTGCAGACATGATTGAGCAGAGGCACATTCATCAGAGGGTGCCGTTTCTTTCTGGTTTGGACAGGGGCATTTACACAGGTTATACAAAAATGGCTGTTGTAAGTCTTCCGTTATAAGAATTAATATTTCAGGTAGAGTTTTCATCCTAGCCATTTTATTAAATATGACACGTGTATATATGGAAATGAGTACATAGTTGGTGTGTTGGTATTTTAGATAGTCACTATGACCTACACATTTGCTTAAATCCATAACATGATGTTAAGAGGAGGATCTCTGGGAAGGCTTTAGATTTAAGCACTACAGAGGGGAGGAAGGAGATGGAGTAATTAAATCAGTGACTGTAATTCTTATTCTAATAAAGTTTCCTGTTTGGAATTGAAAGAAAGGACTCCTGCTACAATTGTACATGTGTTACGGTGCCACCCACCATAATGAGGTGGAAACAGAAATGCAGCCAATTCAATAGGACTTTCGGTTTGATGAGCCCGTAGAAAGATCTGAACATAAGGATTGTTTCACAGAATCTGAGCAGCAATGAAGCTGAAAATATCGATTCATAAATTTCCTGGGAAGATGAGAAAAACTATGCAATCATTCCTGAAAAGTTGATGAACATTTCCATCCAAAAATACAATACACTGATAGATGTGTTTGTACAAAAACGTAAGGAGATGCAGAAAGTTTTAATGCAGCAACATAAGAATAAGCAGAGGAAAATGTCCTCAAGGAAACACGCATATGAGAATTTTAAAGAAGGAATTCTAGGAAAAATCGTGACACTTGGTTTGACTTTGAAAAAGACAATGCAACTGTCAGCACGGTCCAGGCAAATGAGAAGTTACCCCAGGAGTGTGCTGAAAGAGTGGTGTAAGGAGATCTGCAGGAGTTTCCAGGTGCAAAAGTAAGGTTGTTAAAAATGCCTTTTTCCAGAATTTAATTTCTTGGTCAGAAATGTAACAGGTAGATGAGGCAAGACAAAAGATAGGAGGCTGGCTGGAATCTGAGGCAGTTGTGCTGGAAGTTGAGAATGGATGCTGCTGTACTTAGATGCCGTACTTAGATGCCCTAATTGTGGGTCAGAAGAAGACTGTACAAGCACAGCTCAAAGAGCTCGGCTGTTCCTCAGTCTGGAGACATAAGCTCGTCAGTGATGGGGAAGCAGTGAGACAACAACAGTGGAGGGAATGATTTCTATTTTCTGGGATTTGTGGCCTATAGACAGCACTCACGAGTGGTTTGGATTGACAGTCTTAATATTTGCACTGTAAGCTGACAGGCATTGGCAGTATGAGGCGTGGTATTTCCTTGGTCTCTTGCTGGCTTTCCCAGACAGAAGTCCAAATGCCAGCCTGGGCATGTGGAAGGAGCATGCAGGACATGCCCAGGTCTTGTTGCCTGTCGTAGGCAGTGAGTTTGCACTGGTAAATCCATCACATCCCAGTCACATTGGACATGCTGTTCCCGTGCAAATCAATTGTCCTGAAAACGTGCAGTGAAGCCTGCCTGTCCCAGATGCTTTAGACTCACTGGACATGTCAGTCATTTTCCTCGTGCACAAGAAACAGTTTTCCAGGCTGCCCACGGGACCTGTTGGAGCTATGGCTACTGGAAATCCCAAACAAATGTTAGGAGAAGCGGTAGGGCAGTGGGTGAAGTGTAAAGGCAATAGAAGAGGTAAGAATCACAGTACTTTCACATTTAAAACTGATTCAAATATAGAAGTGGCTGTGATTTATAAACTTGAAGAAGGTTAGCCTTAATCTCTAGCTAGACATTTTCATTGCCTGAGTAAACTTTGAGCTCATACTAGCTACAGAAGCAGGAATTTGGTATTAATAGAGACACTTGAGGCAGTTTTCTTAACTTAACCACCCACGGTGTCATGGGGCTTTTACAGTGAAGCAGTCTGCCTAACAGAAATGACTTAGATGCTTAGGACAGCTTAGGTCCTAAGGGACCATCTGTGCTGACAATTTAGCTGCTTCCCAAAATAATGGAAGAGTGCAGAAGAAAACTATAATAAAACAGAAGAGTATAATAGAAAATGTGAATAAACAGAGTTGCGTACCCCACAGCATTTGCTGAAGGAAATCACAGATACTGCAGACTTCAGCGGAGAATCTTCCTAAGCAGCCCAGGTGCTGTGTAAAGCTCCCAGTGCCCATAGGTAGACAGAGACACAAATAAGTATTTTTACTTTGCTTTACATAGCTTTACTGACATGCCCACAGGGGGGTTTGTATTTTTATAAAAGTATTGTGCATCTAGGTTCTGAGTGAATTTTCCCACAAAACTATTGTGCAGAGAATCTTTTCTTAACTGCAACTTCCTTGGAGATCCAAGCAATGTAAATGACTTTAAAAAAGCCAATTAAATGTATGACTGAATGTCAGCCTTTCTGATTGCAGCCTTCATTAAGAAACTGGAAATGAGAGGTATTTTTTTACCTAATATTGAACACAGTTAATTAAAAAGGTAAAGATTACATTTTGCTTCAGTTAATTTGAAATAAAGAACCTCCATTTAAACAATAAATTTCAGATTTTAGTTATAGCAATTAATAGACCAAACTGTGTACTTAAGGTTTTATTATATTGATTCTAAAATAATTAGATTAGCAAACACATTGCAAATATATTATCTAAAACAAATAACATTATCACCATGCTTTTTGTTATACAGCACAGCAATAAAACATATAACAGTATAATCTAAAGCAATCTCGTAAAATTAATAGTCATAGAGCATACATTCCATTCTTGCACTAAATGACAAAAGCCTGCATGATCATGTGGACAGTTTTATACTGTGAGGCTTGTTAAATGTTTTGGTGTAGAATTTGTAAAAGTTAAGACGTGTCTTTTATGTTTAGCAGATAATTTTAGTCACGTGTGTGTTTACTGGAGTATTTCCAACCAGCCCTTTTATTAAGCTGCCCAAGAAACCTTGTTTTAACTGCATCTCTCAATCGTTCTCCCGCCAAACTTTCACATTCTTCCTTGTAAAGCAAATTGTAAAGAGTGTTTCAGCAGTCGCCCGAGACATCAGTTTTAAAAGCCTTAAGGCTGTTTGAGAGGCCTTTTAAAAAGCATGACATTCAATCAAAGTTCAGTGAGGAAAGTTTTAATGAATAAACTTGGTAAATTAGAAAGCACCGCAGCAGAGTGATTAACTCTCATTTGTGCATTAGTGTTAAAATTAATTAAAATGTTTAAGCCATAGGAGGCAGGTTACCTCCTCAAGACCTGGCTTTGCCCTCGGAGTCAGTCTGGATCCAGCAGCGATTCATCTTGCACAAGATCAGAGGAGGGGTAAAAGAAAAGAACAGCCAGGACAAATGTGTTTTCAATGGTGCTTAGCTGCAGGAAGGCCACGGAGACCTCAGTGCGGCGTTACTGAAGTGTGACATAATAATACAGTAGGTACGTTGGAGGGGATATGCTTTGGAAAGAAGGCGACCCTCCTTTCACACAGATTTCATTTTGACTTGACGTGACAGAGCTAATTTCATTACCAGGATGCATGCTGGATTGTGCTGCAGTGTAAAACAGACTGCTGGAAATTAGCTTCCTTTTTCTGATTTGGTTAAACTGCTCCTGGTGAATATAACTTTCTTTACTGAGTACCATGAAGTATACGATACAGTGATATAATTTTATACTCATAGCTGTTGCCACTTTTACTAACAGTCTTTTGCTGCATCAATTAATTACACAAGAAGTTAGCTAAAGTATCTGATATACTAAGGAATGAGGATTTATTTTAGTGCTTTGATGGCAATACATATTAGCAACTGATTTTGTAAGAAATCATAATGTTAAATTCCCATAAACTTATTTTCTTTTAAAAATCATTTTAGATTAGTTTCTTTCAAGAACCAGGAGCATGTATTTCTTCCTATCCAGACCCATTACGATGTGGCTGTTTAACAAATCTGTGCTGGTTTGGAATTATAAATGACAGCCTATTTTATAATGGGAAAAGTCTTCTTTGACAGCAGAACAATATCATACGAGTAACAAACGGAAAATTGTGTCATACAGCTGAACAGTTGTTTTCACATGTTCACCAAGGGCCAGTTATGAATTTTACATTGGTCAGAATTAAGGATTTTGGAGAAATTCATCCGAAACTGAAAGTATGAAAAATTTCTGCTCAATGAAAATTGCCTTTATTCGCTGTAGATCTACATTCATAACTTTAAAACCTGGCAGTCTTTCCTATTTTTTTTCTCTATAGATTTTTTGTCAACAAGGGTGTCAGAGGTCAATGTCAGAATGCCCCTCTGGCACCCATTAACTATAACCAGAAAACTTGTTCACTATTGATCTACAATGTCTAAATATCTATTATGTTGGATATAAAAGGTGGTTTCACATCTTTCTAAAACAGATAATTCATAAAGGCCAAAGGGTCAGGTCTAGTGATATATTATTGTTTCACTGTATCAGTGACTACCAGTGCAGAAGGGGAACAGGCCAGGCTAAGTGTCACTGAACTCTTGCGGGAGGCAGTTGTGTGCCTCCGTGCACGCTGCCCTCCCATTCCCACCATAGTCCCTTAATGCTATTTAATGCTGTTTGCTTGTGGGTTTGCTCAGTGTTTTACTCTCCGCTGTGCTGAAAGGAAGGTGCCTGAACGAGTCATGTTTAAAATTGGTGTTCATATCGTTGTAGCCACAGCTCAGATGAATCTGAAATCTAAATGAAAGTCAAGTCTCAATACCGAAACCTCTGCCTTTGACAATTAAATGGGCCGCGGTCCAGCTTGCTGTCTGTAGAGCACTTTACACCATGATGGTCGCACAGCCAGGGCTCTGTGTGTGGTGCAATTTGATTATTACAAGAATTGTGCACAAAAGGGCAGAGCCCCCATGGGTATAAGTTGTCACAGCTCCGTTGACTTCAGTAGAGCGATGACACTTGATGTGGATCTGCCCCAGAATACTTGTCAGACTGTGGCCATAGTTCCAAAATCATGTGTTTTCTGAACAGACACTTATGTAATATCATATGAATGATTTTGTTTGCTCATATCAACCCATCAAATTTATTGAGGCTCTTTTAATCTCTTCATTATTTAACTATTGAGATGCCTCTGCTCTGCTTAACGCTCAAATGCAGAGCAGAAACAACTGTGAATTTCTTTGTTCTGCTATTCCTACAGCAGAGCACAGAAACACTGTGAGGATGGAAGACTCGATTCAGGGCTCAGGTCCGCCCCATGTCCTGTGAATTCAACCTTTGAGACTACGTGGCATTTCCCAGAAGGCACCTATTACTTCTGCAGGATGACGCCCTTAACAAGCAAACCCTCCTTGGAAAGTAGCTGATACTATACACTTTAATGGAGCTTATGGCCTTCTAGCAAGCCCCCAGAATGGTTCACATTCTTCCAGGCTACATTTTTGAAGAAAGTAAATTGAGATGAATCATGCTAAGATGAGATAGTTAAAATGTCAGGCTCCATAAGTTTCAATGCATCCTTATAGCTCTGAACACTACAACTGAACATTGGAATAAGGGAAACAAAAGAGAATCAGATAACTAGTTCTTATAGAGGGGAAAAAAGTAATTTCTGTCTGCACTGCCACACCATGGAAATCCACATAGTACAGTTTTAGAGCTGTACCTTAAAAAAAACAATTGCAGTTTCTTTTTATCACTGGTCTTGGTTACACATCACTGCCTACTCTATGACACACCAGAATTGCAGAGTTTCTGAGGCAAACAATACACCACCAGCTTTATTTCTGTTTACAAATGTTACCTGGGGGAAATGTGCCTGTACCTGTTGGGTAAATTACAAATCATCAGCACTAAATATGACCCACAACAGTAACACAGAGGGGAAAAGGGAGCACTGTCTGTACATATTTGGTGTTAGAGAGGAGGAAACTGCCTGCTCAGTATATTGCTTTTTTAATCAGTTAATGAAATTATACTGCTCTAATGTTTAAATTAGAGCTATGTGGTGTTTCCTCAAGCACTTTCTTGACAACAGACACTGCTTCAATTTGTGCTTATCATAATATTTACAATTAACTGAATTAAGTATTATTATTCTTTTAAGTGACTCACTGTAAGTGTTGAACCTAAGTCACATTACCAGAAATGTAAAATGCAGGCAGATTTATGTCCAAGTGGTTTTCATATGGCAAAGATACATTATACAGAGAAGCGTTGTGGCTAGTGGCATATGAACCACCTCTTAGTCCAAGCCTCAGAGGTGACGTACAGCTGAGCTGACTGAAGGAAATCTTTTATTAGAACCAAGAACAAAGCTTGCATTCCTATTTCTAAAGCAGTGACAAGCCACCACCTAAACCGTTCTGCTACCACGTCCCTTTTCCAAAGGTTGGGTAGGACAGTTTTTCCTGCCATGGCCAATGAAGTCAAGATCAGTTACATGGACCTTGTACTGTGCATTTAAACGAATCAGTCTTGGGTCACACCTGATCACAATGTGGTTGACCTTGACCTGGTCACAAGACCATCAAAACCTGTTGCAGGGCTCGGGCCCAAGCCCATTGTAACTAGATCACAGACCTGACCTGTGCATGCCAAGGCTTTAGGTTTAGCTGCAAGGATAAAGCCAGACACCAAATAGGGTCAGGAGAAACAACTGTTTTGTAACTGGATTCTCTCACGCCGCTCTGGCTGCAACACAGATGGGCCAGAATGAAGGCTATCACTCCTAGTTTATAGCCATTAGCAATCATGATCTCCCTAATATGAAACAGAAATAATAGTATTATTAATAATAATATCAAACTGACACATTATTAGCCTCTACAGATGGCTCTCTTCCTCCTAATAATTTTTATTTTTATTTAATGTTTGGAGATGCTGTAAAAAGTGACTAGTGCTTCAAAATGTGACCTCTGTGGGGTTTAAAACCTACTGAATCAGATGAGATATTAAAGCATTCAATGTAATGTATGACTTAAAGCTATGTTTTTAAAACTTTAATAGGAAATGTCTGATGCTTTAGATTACTATTTCTTGAAGTACAGTAGGCTGAAGAATTTGCTTCAGAGGGTCTCTTTATATCCAAGAAGAGCTTCGGTGAGAATACACAGTATGTTCTTCCTTCACCATGCCTCTAAATAGAGGTAAAGGAATTAACATGTATTAATAATACATCATGTTTCTACTTTGTTTTATACTATTGTACATATGTTCTTACACCACAATCAACACCACTGTACTTAAATATCTCCAAGCAGTTCATTAAAGAAGGTGATTAACATCTGTCATGTGTTTTTTCCCTCCTCCTGTCTCTGAGGAGAGGAGGATGTTCAGTGGCAGACCTGATTTTGGTAGGGATTTATCGTTTGTATGGGAGGCTTTTTTATTTTGCTGAGGTTTTATTTTATTACACAAAACTACCTATTGGGATAAATATTTGCAAAGGCAACTCCAAAAAAGTCTGCTTTGCAGTTGAAGCGAAAGGTGATGAGATTTAACTTGAGTGAATATGTTCAGAGACTTGGGCTGGTGTGTGGTGGGAATCCTGCCACGTCCTCACCTGCTTGCCAGGAGACTTCCCATGGGAGTGTGAGTGAAGGTCTTGACTGTGGCTTGTGTCTTAGCACTTCAGACCCTCTTGGACACCCCAGAAACGTTTTGAAGATAAGGACCAAACAGAATCTGCTTTTCACATGCATAATAGAGGCTGGGTCTCAGGGAAGCTGTGTGGCCTCCAGGTTCTTTTAAGCTGCCGATAGACTGGCCTTGTAGGGATTTGCCGTGCATCCAAGGGAATTGTGCTGTAGTTAAAAACTTCAACATGCCTTTCCCCCCTGCCCACAAGCACCAACTTAGTGTAGCTTTGGTGGCAAGCTTCAGCTTGCTTCCCCTGCCTGCTCCTCCATGAGCAGATCTCATCTGGACACAGAGGTGGTGGGAACTGTGATGCCCACTGTGCTGAAAGAAAGCAGGCGTTTCACTTGAATCTTGCTGGTTATTGAGTCCCTGTTGTCTGACTAAGCTGTTCCATGGTTAAATATGAACATGACAATGGGGAGAAACTGGTCCTTTGGGGAGCCCTTAAGTAAAAACCCGCAGTGGAATTAAACAGTTTCTTGCTGTTGCTCATTGTGTATTTCCCTGCAGGAAGGATTCAGATAAATCACTTTGCTGTGTTTTCTTTCAGTGAGACAGTAGCATCTCAGAACCAGCAGTAACTAGTATTACTTACTAGGTAGGATCCAGTAGGATAACAATGCCTATACCTCCCCATCAACTGGTGAGGAAGTAAAAACAGTCCCTACGGTAGCAACACCGGGAGAGCTTGCAGGGTGCCAGGTTATTGTTGTCAACTAGGTGAGGCTGTGTTTGGCTTTCAAATATGTGAAGATCTGATATAGACTGGCATTTTCATGGGTTTTCACTCTCAGCCAGATTATTGTGTGGGCAAGACCAGAAATCAGATTAGTTACAGCATTTTCCCTCATAGGATCTCCAAGGTTGGAATGACTGTGGTCTCCATTACAGTCATTTTGCAGCATCAACCTTACTGAGTTAAATCTTCCTAATTTTTGCTTTCAGTTTTACTTACTCATGGTAGCTATGCATGAAAAGCACAGAGATTTGTCTGAATTTCTAAATCATCTCTGCAAGCTTTCATACTAACTCTAAGACCACTGGTAGCTCTTAGTAATAAATTTACCTCTGGCATAATATTTACTAATGCACCTGGCTCACATTAATTGTATTCTGTTTGCTTTCCCAAAGAGAATTTGATGGCTTCTCGATGACAGCGTAGTTTTGTACCAGCTGGTTTCCATAGACAAGCCAGTTGTTATTGTCTTTGTGGAATTTGCACTACCAGCTTCCATCAAGGGAGGGAAGTTTGTAGCCAGTTCTGTTTCACACTGAGGGCACATGGGGAGGTCTGATCCCTTCCTTGACTTTCCCAGTGAACAAATCCTTGGACTGTGAAGAAGGTTTTCTGTGTCTCCAAAATCTGTATACGGGAGAGCACAGAGGAGAACGGGAAAATAAAGTACAGGGAGAAGGTCTGTGTGTGCATACGCAAGCCCATGAACACACGCATCACGCATACAAACACATACACAGTCTTACAAAGATCCCAGTGGGGAACCCACACTAAAGGTTAATGCAGCCCCAGGCTGTAATTAGCCTTTTGCACAGTCTCCTTGTTGTGGAATCTCTATTTATGAGGGTTTTCAGGGGCAATGAACCACCAGTCCCCTCCCCCAGTGTCCCCAGTAAAGCCCACTGGCAGGAAGCTGGTGAGGATGCTGGGGTTTGGGAGGAATGCTGAGGAGCAGGGCTTCGTCTCTGGTGGTTCTGGGGCTCCGGCAGGTCCCTTTGAGATCTCAGGGATTCTCAAAGACAGAGAGAAGAAAAATGCATTGCCCCATTGCATGCCTTTTTTTCACCGAGTAAGGGCTAACCTGCCAACCTGATTTAGAAATTCATTATCAGATCAGTTGGTGACAGCAAATTTGCCTGTTAATCATATGTTTCTGTCATCAGAGAGAAAATTTTCACTGTCCTGTTTTAGTTCACACAAGAAAGGTTCCTCTTCATTGAAGTGCAAGAAATTAAAGGAATTGGAGAGCATGATAAATATTAACATTCTTACAAACTCGATTTCATGCTGCTTATCCAAGTTCATCTTACAAAAATGTGCTGTCTTGCTATTTGGCGGTAGCTAGTTGTTGCAAGGCGTAGTGAGGATATATTGCAGTGATCAACTCTTTGGTGGCTGGTGGAGTCAACTCCGAGGGTCATCCCTTCAGTAACTAGTGCAAAAAATTACATCTAGATATTTTGTTATGATCTGGGTTTGCAAACCTTGCATATGTTGAAGTCAATAACACTATTGAATTTTACCAAATGAATGCCATTTGTTTTTAAAATTCAAACAAAATGTCTCCTCTACTGAGTATGACCTCTTCAGAAATCTGCATAACATCAATGCACCGCTAATGAATTCCTGCAACACCACGAAGAGGCCAGTATTTAGGAAAAAAAATCATGTAATATAACAATGCAAAAACTAGAAGGGAATCAAACTTCATTTGATTTGGTTTAGTAATTTCGTGCAGATGCTCTAAGCTCAAAGTGTTTTCTTGGTGCATGGAGGGAGACGGGGGAATATACTGCACCACGGCATAGTTCAGGGTTCTGTTCTATTAGTGCTAAGTGGAATGACATTGGACTGATAAACTGAGATAACGTTTTCAAAAGGCAAATCCCACAATATATTGAAACCTCCTGGGACCGCGTGTAGGTGTTGCCAGCTCCACTGCAGGCACAAATGCGAACTCCCACCACTGGGATATGTAACAATTTGTAATGCAACAATTAACAGAAATATTGACATAAGTATGTACTCAGCAGGGAGCTGGTATCTCATAGACTCACTAGAGTGACTGTAATACAACATATACAGTACCC
>NW_009203132.1:2277-4357 GCF_000690835.1 Fulmarus glacialis | reverse complement strand
GGCGAGCCCCAAGGAGTAATTAGGGACAGTGGGATATTTCCCTGAGAGTCGCAGGAAATGACTGCCTCGTGGTAAGTTGATAGTAGTGGAGCTGAAACTGGGTTATCTGTGGGATTGCATCTGGGGCTTGCAGCCTTGGATGTGATTCAATTTTCAGGCTGTTTTGCAATTGGCAGGGCGTGCTCTCCCGTTTTCCCTCCTGGAGAAATCCCCATCCACGTGTCTGAATCATCTGAGGGCCAACACAGGAAAGGGGAGACTCCTGCCGTCCCTAGGCAGTGAGGTCCCCCAGGGCCCCGCTGAGTACCCAGCTCCACAGGATGCCTTCCCGGGAGACCCGGGGCTCTGGCAGAGCTGAGGCTGAAGGACTGCACTGAGCCTCAACCTGCAAATCCACGTCCCGGTCCGGGCTCTCCTCGCCTGCTGCTTTTCGGATAGTGCCGCCTCGCAGCCTGCATCAAGTTTGTCATTTTGTAATAATTAGCTGCAGCTGGGGGGCTGCAGTGCGCTGCAGTGGGGGGCTTTTGCACTGATGTTGCAGAATGCGACCTGGAGCTGGGGCACGCGTCCCTCCCTGCTGCCGTGTGCGTAGGGCACACCATGCACGGCCGCGTGGTGCGGGCAGGGAGGCAGCTCGTGGTTAAGATCAGCTCTGTGGCTCGCTCGGATGTGTGGCTTGAGGAAAGCGAGAGGGCAATCCCTGCGCGCCGCAGGGCGGGCGGTGCTGCAGGTTTCACCTCTGTGCGGGTCAGGGCCGGGTGGCTTGCCGGCTGGGTTCGGTCTCTGGATGCAGCTGGATCCGTCTCCTCCAGGAGCAGCATCTCCTCTTCCCTGGGCAGCCTGGCCTCCCGGGAGCTTTGGCTGGGTCAGTTCTGCATTTTCAAAGCAAATGGGGATGCTGCAAGTTGAGATTGTCGCTGAGTATGTCTTGGGCCATGCCTTGGTGTGTGCTGCCTGGGTTCCTGTCAGTTTAATGACAACATCAGGGTTTGCAACTGGCCTCGCTCCATCCCCTCTGCTCCAAAGAAGAGGAGAAAGAAGAGGTGAAGGCAGGTTTGTGGGGACTGCTCCGTATGCTTCTGCCTGTCCCAGTCGCTCTGGATGCTTCTTTGTGTTTGCCCCTCAGCCCTGTCAGCTTCCCCAGCACCAGGCATCGTCACCGGGCAAAGCCACATGAATTATTTGGGACGCTGCCCTGCACCCAGCTCAGGATAGCACCCTCCTGGATAGCACCCTCCTGGCAGCCCTGCCAGTGGGGCTGGGCTGGGAAGATGGATTTCCTGCTGCTATCACGGCTTCCACACCCCGGCGAGGCAGCCCTGCGAAACAATGCCGCTATTTACACTTTAAAGCCTCGTTAGGCAGCCAGGAAGCAGCAGGCACAGTGCATGCCGGGAAGCAGCGACAGCCTTTACGCGAAGGCTAGCCCCTCTTCTTCGCCGCCGGGCTGCTGGGAGGAGCAGGGTGCTCCGTGGCTGAGCTGTAACCCTGCAGCCTCTTTCAAGCTCCGTTTGTTCAGGTTTTTTTATCTTTTTTTTTTTAGCTTCTGGAGTTCCTGCCTCGTTGCTGAGCTTTGCCGCTTGCATAGAAAGCGCGCTGGCTGCCCAGCCAGGGACGGCTCCTCTCTGGGACCGATTTCTGCTGGTGGCCGGAGGTGTGGGAGCAAGACGCCGGCGCTGCTCCGCCTTTGTCCTCAGCAGCTCTTTGCTCTTTGCTGTCGAGACGGAACGAGAGGAGTGCAGGCAGGGGCTTTTCTCCCTGCCAGACACCAGGGAAGGCTCTGTGTGTTCCCTGCCCGGGCAGGCAGCTCCCCGGCCGGTACTGGTCTCAGCTCATGGTACCCTGCTGTCTCCTGGCTGTGCTGACTCCGCAAGGTGCCCACTGTGTTCTTGGTTCCTCGGGAAACCTGACGTTCCCCAGCTCTGGGGGCTTGGTTAGGGTTTTAACCATTCTGCTCCAGCGAACCCGCCGGGCAGTACACCAGAAGAGCTTTCCCCGCAGGGCTGGCAGCTCGCAGGCAGGGAAAGCGGAGGAGAAGGCAGGCAGAGGGTTGGGCAGCACCAGGCTGTACGTGAGTCAC
>NW_009203132.1:1667-1983 GCF_000690835.1 Fulmarus glacialis | reverse complement strand
TTCCCTTCCCCGGGCGCCCGTCTGCCTGGAGCTGCTTCCTTGCCCAAGCTCTCGTGGCAGCTCCGTGCAGCGCCAGGCAGCTCCATCCTGACCCCGGCCGGGGACCTGGCCTCGGCAGAGGACGCTGAACTGGGGCATCCCTCCGCGGGGTTCCCTTCTCCTGCACCTCCCCGCCGAGGAGGAGCCGTGGGGCCGCCTACCTGGCTGCGGGCACCGCGCTGTTTGCCCAGACCTGCCCAGGCCGGTAGCTCGCCAGCTGCAGCGTCAGCCTGATTTTTTCCCTTGCCGACCCTGCACGTGTTATTGCGGGGCTGGG
>NW_009203132.1:0-1637 GCF_000690835.1 Fulmarus glacialis | reverse complement strand
GGTCCGCAGGGGCATCGCACGCCCAGCCGCCAAGGGGCATCCCTGCTTGCACCGAGCCTGCCCAGATCCTGCCCGGATCCGCCGTGCCCAAAGCAGGGGCATGGGGAGACATCGGCTGGGGTGAAGTGCTGGGCTTGGCTCCAGAAGGGCCGCATCCTGCGGGTCTGGGTCCCTGCGCCCGGTGGGACAGGGCTTGCAGGGAGCTGGGGCAGCGTGAAGGGGACAGGTGGTGGTGGAGGGATCTCCCGGACCAGGCAGCGTGACCCTTGTGTGGGTAGAAGTTGGTGTTGACGCTGCTGCTGCTGTAAAGCAATTGCGTTATTTCATGTAATGCGTGTAGTGTGAGTGGCTGCAGTGAATGTAGAATTCGGACAGCCTGTATCAGATCCTAAGGCTATTGTTAGCATTATTTAAAACCACTGAATCCAGTAACATATTTTACACTGCATTAAAAATAATATTTGGTCAGGATGCCGATGCTGCTGAGGTTGCATAACAGGCTCTTCTCCACTCCTGTAGATCCCGAGATAGGTCACTCAGTGAAGGCCCAAAAGCAGGTCGTGTCCGTATTAACCTGCTTGGGAAGGCCCAGGATGGAAATGGATTCTTGGGTCGGAGCGTCGGGCAGGCTCCTCTGCTGTCCCACCTGCAGGAGCAGGGGACTAGGGAAGAGCACGAGAAGCAGAACAGATGGAGAGTGATGTGCCCCCCTGGTCTCACCGCCCCAGGAGACCTTTCTGCACCCCGAGAAGAAAGATGGGGACTGAGGACAGCAAGAAACCTTGGGGACTTTTTCCTCCCATCTCTCATCAGTGAATAAAAACAAAGCGTCAGAGGACGAGACCTGCTGGGTCTGATTTTTTTCTCTCCCCCGAGGACATGGTGACCAGAAACAAGCAGTTCAGCTCCCCGTCTCCAGCCACTGCTGTCTCTGCCTAATGAATCGGTTCGTTTTCAACAGAAGACACACGGTTTTGGGAAGTTTCCTATGCATCAAGCACACTTCGACATCGTGTCGTTTAACAGCAGTGCGGAGGAAATGGAAATGCTGTGTTTCTAGAGCAATTCCGGTTGAATTATAATTTCCATTAGGCACAAGTTGACAGGGATTAAAGCAGAAAACAACAATTCCCTTGCACCAGCACCGACCTCCCTATTAAAAAAATTTTTATCTGTGAAAACGTTAGGTAAGAGCAAGGGGCCGATGTTGTTAGCAGCCATATGAGAAATTGTGCCGTGCCCCACTTATCCTCGCTGCAGGCGGGCAGGAGCAAGGAGCGGGAGCGGCGAGTCCCCGGCGGAGCGGCCAGGCTGGCTCCAGCCCTGCGGGACCGCTGTGTCCTGGTGGGTGCTCGGGAGACGCTGGGTTTGGCTGCCACGGGGAAACATGGTGAAAGGGCACCGGAGCCCCAAGAAGACAAGAATCAAGGAGTGAAACACAGGTTTCCCCTGTTGCAAGTCGGGTTTAATGCCGGGGAGGTGACTCCCTCTATTTTTGACCAGCCCTTCCTTGCTCAGCTGCGTGTGCAATCCCTGCGACTGCGAGCTTGGGGTCCCAACAGCTCAGCAGGGCTGATGGCGATGCCCTGGTCATCTGGACATCTTGGGTCCCGGTGCTGGTGGCCCTGCTTTCCTTA
>NW_009203131.1:59240-65609 GCF_000690835.1 Fulmarus glacialis | reverse complement strand
GCGTTTCTCTCACCAGCACGTGGGTTTTCTAAGCGCTGAAGGGGCATTAAAGCTTTGAAATCGTCTGTGTAGAAGACGCTGCTCAGCATCAAGAGCCGGTGCTGTTAAGCAGCCCTTCTCGGGGAAAAGGTAGCTGAAGGTTATTGTGGTATTTGATGAGTTTTGAAAGGTACAGTTCAAATACTTTTGCTTTTAATTTACTCACATACAAAGGCGAGGAAAGACAAATAAGAACCTGCACAGAATGGTTTTTAAAAGTTAAAGTTACTGAGATGACTTCACTTGCTCAGTTTGAAGATGAAAGACTGGAGACTCGGCAGCCTACAGGGCACCGGAAAAAGCAGGGGTTAAAATAGCCAATTGCCAACACAATATCCATCTATTAACGCAGAGATTATGAGACCACCTCTTTCTTCTCTCCCTTCCTCAAAGTGCCTCCTTGCTCTCTCCTCCTCTCCCAGGTGCACCACCACCTTCCTCCCCGCATCCCCGCCCATGCTGTCAAATGGAGAGAGGGTCCCTGGTGCTGAAGAGGAGGGGAGGAAGACAGAAGGAGCAAATACAATTTGGGGATTGACATAAACCCTGAAGAGTCAACAATAATGTAGGCTACAGCTCACGCGGGATGCCTGGGCTTGGCCATTGCTATCCGCCGCTCATCCCGCTGCTACCAGCGCTTCGTGGTGGCACCAGCGTGGATGCGGATGCTGCCTGGGTTTGGGGGAAGGAGGCTGCCAGCACTGACTCAGACCAAAAGTATCACTGCAGCCAACAAAATGCACTGGCCAGGGGACAGATCGTTACATGGACCTGCCTGGCTTTTTCTCCAGCGAGGAGCCAGAAATGAGCGAGTAAAGCCAAAAAATTAAGCACTTGACCAGAAATGTGCCATAATGGGAATAACTGATCACGGAGGAGCTAGGATGGAGGAGACGTGGGACCAGAGTCTCAGATCACAAGACCTATAAGTTGTCACTCCAGAAGTCAAACAAGAGATAATGGTACTCATCAGCAGGACCTCATCTAAGATCTTTACCCAGCTAGCGTGGTATCACATTTAGCCACATCAATTCAACTCAATTTCAGTATCCTGCCCCCGTCCTGGACATTTCTATATTGTCCAGAACAGCAAAACTTTCACAAGGTCACTGCTGAATCATTCAACTCTTACTGCTAGAGAAACAGCCACAGGTACCATCTCTGCAACAGTTTAAACAGAATTTTTTTTAGATATATTCCAGAAGAAAAGCAGTAGTTTATCCTCTCCATATTTCCAGAGATACAGTACTGCTTACATATTCTTAGGGGTTTTTTGTTCTATCTTTTTTTGTTTTAAAAGGGGACCACTCATTGGAAACACAGTTTCAAGTGTGAATTATAATTCTTTTTTTTTTTGGTACAGCAAGCGTTTGCACTTTTGTAAAAGGTTCCTCTTTAATTTGATCTGTTCCCCTCCCCTCTTATTTGTGCTGTATCAGTAAGGATGTATCTTGAAGAGTGTTTGCCATAGCATTTCATTAACACCACCGCATGCACCAGCAGGTACTTTCCTCACTGAATGACCATTAAATGATCATATATTTAAAATTCTGTGATGCTCACCTCTTGACTAGAAACTCAGCATGACTGATCTTTTCTGAGAGAAAATAGCAGCAGCAGTAAATACTTGACTGAAGGGCTTTTTTCTACTTGGATTTATTAAATGACAATGTAAAACGGAGGACTATTGAACAAAACTGACGTTGACAGTACATACAATCTATGTATTTCTGGGGAGGCTGCAATGTGAGACCTGTAAACCAGCTGCCATCGTAATTTTACTGAGGTCTATTATCTTTGGTTGTTCTGAACCAACTCAGCTTTGATGTAATAAAATTGGGTCCTGCTCTGCACAGGTACACAGTGTCCTGGTCTGTTTGAGTATTTGACATAGAAAACTCACAGAAAGCTTCCTCACTCCTCACAAGCAATGCATGAACCTGCTTATTTTTATAATGAAAAAAAAAATCAGTAAATGAGGAATCTTTAACTGGTGAATGGTTGTTTGTAATAATTCTAGCAGAGAATTTGTGCAAGCAGTAGCTCAACCATAGGTAGTGAAGGCACTTGGAGTTTAGCAGAGAGCTGAAAGGTCTCTCAGCATGGCAATCTGCAATTTAAAGATATTCAGACTACATTTAAATGAGTTGGCCCAAGTACTGGAAGCAGTTTAGCTGCAGAGGAACAGAGTTCTGTGCAGGGTATTTATTCCACCTCTTGGAAGTATAAAATAATAATTTAGTAGAAAAAGACCCTGCCAGAATCAATTTTTAATTGCCTGTATTCATAAGCTCTGAATCTGAGATATAAACAAAGGGAATGGAAAATTCTCACTTATAATTACATTCTTGAGATACAATTTGCTTGACAGGAATGTTAATTTCTGGCTACAGAATGCTGAGGACAGCTTGGGATAGCTGGTAGGGAAGGAGCACATCACTGGTAGATTTCTGTTGGTGAATGACTCAAACCAGCGTGATTTTAAATGGAGGTGTCCCAACATGTATGCTAATAAAGTTCATGAAAAGGGGATGATAGGCATGTCTGCTGTGTGTGGAAAAAATCCCCTCATTCTCGTTTCCTAGAGACTTCAATTTGGGATGCTTTTGCTGGGATCCCATGCAACCCAAAGCATCATTAGATTATTGAAAAAAACCCTTTTTTTTCTAAACATTTTACTGACTATGACATAGGGTAATTAGTTTGGACTTTATTATGATGAATAAAGATGACTTAATCACCGGACTGGAAGATGGTGGTTGCCTAGGGACCAACAATCATAACCTGATTATGTTCAATATGTGATGTATGTGCTTTAAAAAGCCTAACTGGCCAAAGCCGAGGCAAATAATGAACAGCAGCGAGAGGGAGGAGAGATAGGAAGAAATCCATGGATGGAAGTGGATGTTTAAGAATAGCTTGCATCTCAAAGAGCAAGGTTCCACACTTTTAAGACTTTATGCTTGTATCATATGAGGACATGACAGTTCCTTTTAATCAGAAGAAAACACCAAATAAAATCTAAACCATACATGCTTATTTGGATCTAATCGTTAATGTTCTGTAAGAACTCCTGGGTGTAAATTGAAAAGATTACTGTTCCTAAAGCATTCGATAGACCTTTTAACAGTGGAGTAGTTACAGAAGACTGGAAGAGTCCTTAGGTCCTTTCAAAAAAATTGAAAATTGTTAAAAAATATGATGTTAAAAAATGAGATAATTAACTATTGGATAATTAGCCTGATACCACTTTTCATAAAAGCAGTGGAAGAAACATTGTAGAATTCTGTAAGTAACAAATAAATGAAAAAATGAGTAAGTAAATAAATGATATCTTCACATAAATGAATAAATAAAAATGTTTCCTTAAATAAATTTCAAATTTCAGACTTTGAGTACAAGTTCGGTCAAGCTATATAACTGTATAGATGGACTACATTTTAGAAAGGTGTGTGTGCCTTGATGGCATGTTGGATTGATGAAATTAGAATCCACAATATTAATAAAGCACATGCTCAGTGGAAGCAAATGATGGATCATAAGCTTAGAAGCTGAGAAGCTACCTAAGAAGGTACAAAGAGCTAAAGAGCTCTTTAACGAAGCCAAAAAAGGCATAGCAAGAGTCAGTGTCTATCAGCAAAAGCCAAACACATTATGGAAATAAACTCTGCAATTTTTAAAGGTGTAGCAGACTAACTGTTGAAAAAAGCTACCCAAGGAGGGGATGACTTCAAACACAAAATGGGCGCCCTTTCTGGAAGATGTGTTTTCCACAAGGAAGTTTTTGGAACCAGCAGAGAGGTTTCACGAGCTGAAAATCCACCCAGATGTAACAGTCCTTTCTGGCCATCAGAGCTCCAGATGTGCTACTGAAATGAAACACAAGTTTCTACTCTGAACTTTCCCTCTCCCTGGAAAGATGTGAAGAGGAAGGGTACTCTTCAAATGGAGGAAATACTGTAATGTTTGCTTCCTGAATAAGTGAGTGAAATGGAGATCTTACGTTATAGTTATGGCAAGGTATACAGCACTGGGGACAAAAATGAATGAATATACAAAAACTCTTCATTATTCTCTGATACGGAATACCCTCTATGTAATAAACGAATAATGTCTTCTAATGCCATAAATACCACAGCTACAAGCAATGGATGCTTTCTATTCAGTATATGCAACAGAGAAGGCAGAACTTGCATTTAGCTCTTATTTCTGCTCAAGAGGGGTGAGAGGCTGAATAATATAGACAAGATTAAGAACACATCTTCTGGCTATAATTGCAATTATTTCTTAATTAATTATTTTTGGTTTTGTCACCATATTGGGACTACTCTCTTAAAGCAAATGTAGCCTATCACAGTGAGGTTGCAGTCTGAGATGGGGATTAGAAACTAATCACATGGCTACAGTAGGTGTTCTCTGTCGCTGTTCAGGCTGATGGACAGTCCTGCATATCACCATTTTGTGATCTGAAAGACCCTGTGAATAATAACTACAGAAAGATCTGGACAAGTATGCAATTTACAGAGAGAGCATTCACCTTACAGTGAAAAAAGGAACTGCATTTGCTCTCTCAGTAAACCACTCTCTTAAAAAATCGATCTTGCAGAGCACAGTTTGGAGGGGGGAACTTCTGCTTTAATCAGCCCTTTTCTATTTTTTTAAGGAGTTAAGCATGATTCTACTGAAGTGAATGAACAAATTATTTTAAAAGGTCCAGGCCCAGGATTACATTGTGTTATTTTACGCTTCTTGCTCCAATTTGCACGGTTCTGTTAAGTCGTGCTTCAGCACAAGCATTAGAGTTTTGTGATGCTATCTAGCTAGGTTCCCTCTCACTTCCTCTGAAACCTATATTTAAATTGATGGCTGCTCTGATTGAAGGGAGTGGAATTATTTTTGGGACTCACCACAAGTGCTTACTCATTTCGCTAAATGCTCTTGTCATTATTAAAGGATGAGTACCCTGTCATCACCCGATGTTGTGTTTCAGTTCCAGAAGCATATTCAGCTTTTCCATCAAGTATTTGAACACGAGCAATACGGCCTTGCTTTCAGTATTCTGCTTGGCACCTCTTTCATGTTACTGGAACATTAATGCCTGTCTCTAGCTAGCTCATTACACCAACCTCTATTGCTCATTTGGTTGGAGTTGAAGAAAATGTGTGCAAATTTTCTACTATTCCACTTGTCATGCATGAGATGAGATCCCCCAACTATTTATGAAAATATGATTGAAAGACATCTGCAGAGGAACACTTGAAGTAATACAGCCTCCCTTCCAAAAAAGCTCTGCAAACACACCCTTTTAGACATAAAGAACCTGGACACAATTTCAACTGACGCCGAAGGGCAAAGACCCCACTGGCTTCACTTTTAAGGGTGCACCGCTGAAGACACCTACAGATTGCTCCCTCTGGCTCCATCTGGTACCAAACACAGTCAGTGCCATCTGTCTACTAGAGCTGGAACTGCTTTTTTCAGCTGCCAAATGAGCAATTAGTTTGTGGCAAGACAAGTCACTTGAACTAGTCACCTATAAACGGGTATATGAATATTAGCAAATTTGCTATTATTAATAAGATAAAAACACTGACTGAAATTCCAAGAGTATTGCCATTATTTTTTGATGTTATGAGGACAGAAAGTTAGAAAAAATAAGATCTGTTAAAATTGACAACATAAAAGCTACACAGTGAGCCCGATTAATTTGTGTTAACATAGCAATATCATCGTTGAGACCTAAGCCTACGCCATTCTCTGTTGTGAGAAAAAAAAAGACAGAAACATTGTCTTTCACTCCACTTAATGAAAACAGACAGTGATGCTTCACCTCAGCTCATTAAGTTAAAACACCAAGTTATAGCATAGGATGCTGAGTTGAAAGTCTCAGCCAGCCTTTGGTTGAGAATTTAGGAGCAATCTCAGGATATTTAATAGAGATAAATACCTTTCCCATATTTATTACTGTGCTATCTGACTGCAAGAAGTCCTTTCCAGTAGTGTAACAAGGCTTATTCAAAGTTTATCGCAACCTGGGTGAAGTTCTCTCCAAAGGGCAATCACGCAGCTGGGGTGTTCTTGTGCTCCTGTGCTTTAGGCTTCCCTGGGAAGCATATTTTCTGAGATGTGCAGCCTCATGGACAATTAATCATTTTTACTCTACAGCCATGTGGTAATTGAGTAACATAATATTTCTTTTTACTATGTGGGGAGATTGTCTGGGGATAAGGAAAAGAGACACAAAAGACATTGGGAGACTTTCTTTAAGGAAAACATCTTCTTGCATCACATGTGACCTATGCTTCCAGTAATTGTTCCATACATTATGAA
>NW_009203131.1:19552-59221 GCF_000690835.1 Fulmarus glacialis | reverse complement strand
TTCAGCAGTAAATCCTCTTAGCAAATACAATCTTAGTATGGCAATTGAGTTGATATTAAGAGAGCCGATCCTAAATAAAAATCTCAAATTCAGGGAGGTTCCTTTTGGAAGCCACCTGGGAAATGGCTTCATGGAAATTTTGGGCAAATTATCACTGTGGGGTTTTTTTTTCTGCACATGCTTGTTCCAAAAATCAGAACTGTAGATTGAAGGCTAATTTTGTGGATGAGGGGGTGCGAGACTACTGATACACATGGCCAAATGATGTTGCTCTTGGCATGCTGAGGACAGTTTTGATAGTAAATTAGACACACTTGATAGTAGGGAAAAAACTATGAAAAAAACTTTCTGACCTACAACATGTAGTCATTCTAAATAATATATAATGGGATGGTGATTTAGCTAAAACATTTTAACTGGAAGGTTTCCAGTGCTTTGTTTCAGATCTTCATCAGTGAAATACGGAAGCGGATTAGGAGTAAGTGCATGTTACCATCTCTCCAAGCCTGTTCTCAAACCTGGCTCTAAATTTTAGGGATTAAGCTAGTTATCAACATGTAAGACATATCTCGAACACTCACTTGAGTAAGTGTGTCAGTCCCTGAAGGAATTGTAACTTAAATTTTAGCAATGTGCTGGTTTTGGCTGGGATAGAGTTAATTTTCTTCATAGAAGCTAGTATGAGGCTATATTTGGATTTGTGCTGGAAACGGCGTTGATAACACAAGGATGTTTTAGTTACTGCTGAGCAGTGCTTACACAGAGTCAAGGCCTTTGCTGCTTCTCACCCCACCCCACCAGCGAGTAGGCTGGGGATGCATGAGAAGTTGGGAGGGGACACAGCTGGGACAGCTGACCCCAACTGACCAAAGGGATATTCCATACCATATGACGTTATGCTCAGCATATAAAGCTGGGGGAAGAAGAACGAAGCGGGGGACGTTCGGAGTGATGGCGTTTGTCTTCCCAAGTAACGGTTACATGTGATGGAGCCCTGCTGTCCTGGAGATGGCTGAACACCTGCCTGCCGATGGGAAGTAGTGAATAAATTCCTTGGTTTGCTTTGCTTGTACGTGCAGCTTTTGCTCTCCCTATTAAACTGTCTTTATCTCAACCCACGAGTTTTCTCACTTTTAGCCTTCCGATTCTCTCCCCCATCCCACTGTGGGGGGAGTGAGCGAGCGGCTGTGTGCTGCTTAGTTGCTGGCTGGGGTTAAACCACGACAAACAAACAGGAAAAAAGTACCAGTCTCCTTTTCCTGTTTCAAGAGTAAACACCTGAACAAGAAGGTTGGCATAATGACTATGGTACTGGCTCCTTAGTTTGGGAAACCTACCTACAAGTCTCTGCGCATGGCCCAAGTTGCTTTTGGCCTCAGTTTTCCATTTATAAAATGAGATGAAAGGCATTTCCTAACTCTTTAGCTGAATTTTGACACAAAATACATTCAGAGGTACTTTGCCATGTGGAAAAGGTGTGGAGAAGAGGCACATCACTCTGACGACAGCCACCACCAGAAGGTCTACACAAAAGGCCCAGTGCATTTCTACGACTGCAAGAGGGAGCAGGGCGTGCTTCCATTCCTTTATGTCAACCGGAAATGTAAGATTGCTCTATTCTTTCTAAGTAAATGCAAATAGTTATGGAATAACTGTAGAAAGAGTTTGTATCACTCTTGTGACAGACCTGCTCTCCTTTTGTATGTTAGAAGGCAAGACTATATGAAAATGAACACTACAAGCATAAAAGCTATTGTGTTGCTCAAGGACAAGGCCATAACTGTAGGAGGCTCCTTTGTCCTCCAGAAAAGAGGTGCTTAGTGCCAGCAAAAGGACCTGGAAAGCCTTTTGTATATATTCACCTCGCAGATCTCAGGGCATTCATTCCACATAGTTATTCCTACCAAAGTTTCAATTCTTCCTCTCTTTTTAGGGGGACTGCCAGCCTGGTAGTCACTCTGTTGGTGATGCCTTTGTTGCACACAGCCTTTGGTGACGGTCACCTCTGAAACGAGTGCAGCCCTAGGGCAGCTGCTTGAGCTTTCACGTAGTTTGGGACCAAAATTATTCCTAGTCTCCCCAAAAAGCAGGCTACCACAGGACTTAATTCTTGACTGCAAAGATTATTAATAGAAACCCTAAAATCAGGTTTTACACTTTTTACTTAAATGACACCTTCAGCCAATGCCCTTTTAAATACATGGTAAGTGTTTTTTTGGAGTGAGCTGTGTACTCACACAAATCTTCCAGAGTTCACACTTCAATTTAGGAAATAAATATGATTTCCCTGGCTAGCAAAATTTCCTGGCACCCCCTAAATGTCAAAAATAAGTTGTTCCTTTATAAACAAAGTAAACCAATTACAGATTACCATGATTTTATTGTGTGGCTTTTAAATTTTCTGGCTCATTGCTAGACCAGTAGCCTTTACAATACAGATCCAACTTACTTTCAATATATACAAATATGAGACCTTGGTTTGAGCTTTTCATGCACTTATCAGGACTCTAAAACTGCATTACCGTCATGGCTGACAGCCAATGTGTTATTTATCATCTAATCAGCTATAATTGAAAATAACAATTATTATTATAAGCAAATACAACAAATACTTCATGAGGTTTAGGATATATTTTACCCAGATAACAATAATGTCAGTAGTCACTGACAGCACACCGCAAATACCAAAGACGGATCCAACTGAGAAGAAAATTTACATCTTTATTACTGAGATATGATGATCCAAACGACAATAATTACTCCCCAAAATGAAGTTCTAGAAGTCTGCGTTAAGAATGGAAAGTCAGCTTGTCGTCGCCTGCTAGGAAGCCACTTGTTCTTTCACTGCAGCACCTGCTCAGTTTGCTGTTCTGCAAATCACTGAATCTAGGACAATCAGTGTAATTTTGTCTTCACTAGCACTATGTGTTTCCCTCATATGCGGTACTATTATGTCACAGAACAGATTTTTCAAGAGATAAAAGTAGAAACCAGCAGCCATTATCTGTTAGAGGAAACAGAGATGCAATACTCATTATAAAAACATACTTCCTAGTTTTATTTGCTTGACAATAACTTTCATGAGCTAAAATAAATCAGTACACTAAATTTCTTTTGCTATTCTTTGCCTCTGTGCTGTAGCAGTGCATCAGAGGTAAATCTCTTGCTTCATGGTGTTTCGAGCACTGTAGCAGAACGCTGAGTCTTGAGGAGTTGGTCCCTCCTGATGGAAAGACATGCCTAATTATCTATCCAAGGAGTGGAGCCTGTTTGCAAAGGTCAACACTGCTTAAGCAACTTACACGACAGTTTTGCTGCTCTGTTTAAAAAGCATTTTAATATTTAAAACTGTCCAGAGCTGTGACCTGAAGGTACTTCTGTGCTCTCCTTTAGAAAGTCACCGTCACCAAAGTTTATCAGCCATTAGCTAGGTTCACTTCTGAACTCCGCTGTTCCTCACCAAATTGTTTGGGTTTTTAAAGTTTTTTTTTTAATACTACAGTATTATCTATCTGCTCTTCCCACCCAACATCATGTATTTACTGCTTACATGGATTTTAAATTGATTATAAAAGAATTTAGGTGAGCTTCACAGCAGCGCTGTGATCGTTAAAACACAGCACACTCCTGTTGGAATAATACTCACGTGTCTCTGAAACAAGACGCAATTTGTTTTCAGTTTGTCAAAATTGCCAGCATTACAACTTGACAGCCAGGAACAAAGCAAGCACAATCCTTCCATGCACAGGCTATTCTGTAACATCGGCATTGTCAAGGATTCCCATTTTTTCCCTTGAGTTGAACTTTGAAAATGACTCTAAAGGCTCCAGTCAAATTGTAACGGTTTGGCTCAATTGTGAGCCAACATAGCCTGCATTAGGGCCAGGTATTAAAAGGGAAGAAAAAAGGAAATGGTAAAATTGAAACTCCTGTAGTTTTGATAAGAAGTCAGCTCGATTTTGACAGAGCATCAGCCTGATATTTAGGGACCAAATCTGGAGGGAAACAAAATGCAAGGACAAAAGCTGTTTGGAGCAAGGATTGCTATTTGCAACACGTTCACATGTGTTTAGGCTGTGATCATCGTGACAGCATTATGCATTGGGGTGAAATTATTAAACATTATCTCAACATGAAGAACAACTATGAAATAAGAAATGTTGTTATACACCCTTTCTTAAATAGATTCAGAAATCCACGTCCTTATTGCAAAGTCCATCAGTCTGAGTCATCAGTCTCTCCAGTACGCAGTCTGCTCCTGTAAAGCAGGAACTGTTTCAAGCCTGACATTTCCCCAGAGTAGCATGTAAACCGGGTTCTCTCTATAAAAAGAAGTTAAAAGAGCCAACAGAAGAGTATCTATAATGTGTATGTATAGCTCTTAAAAAGACAGACATTTGGCAGTAAGACAGGAGTTTGCTTTATGCCTTTGCTGTCTCGAGTCAGAAAAACTGAACTCCAGGGATCTCTATCTATGCAGTATGTTGAAAAGAACAGAAATGAAATGTTTCTCCCGATTAGAAGTTTAAAAAATAATTGGGTTTTATGATATCAAAGAACTCATTAAAAATAACTATTTAATACCCTGTTTAGGTAAAATTTATCTCCAAGACTGACAATGTAGAACCTACTTGGGGTGGCAGGAGGCTTACAGAGCTGCTGCGGTGCCTCCACAGCTCAGACCAAATGGGCCGCCTGTTTCTTTGGTCAGTCAGAAGGCTATCGCTGCCATCGTCTTGTTACTACTGCAGGTTTTGCAGTCATGCAAAGACAGATGGCATGATGCTATTTTCAACCGTTTCTGAAACTCTGGATCTTGAATCCCAAACTAGCAGACCGGTTTATTTTCCACTACATCATTCCAGCTGACACTACAAATGCACAACTGCCTTCAAGTACTGCCAGGACAGTCTCAAGCCCTGTCTGTCTCCCTCCGATTGAACATATGCTGCCTCTGTAGCAAGTTTACCAGGGCAGAGGCTGGCTGATCATGTGGGTATTTCAACAAGCCTTAAAAAGCCCCCAAACAGCCTGACTAAAAGCTTTGCCTGTGCAAAACAAAGCTGTAAAGCCAGGGAGGCTTGGATTAGACTGTTGTATGGGACATGCCCCAGTCGTACAGCAGGGAATTAGAGAAGCGAACCACAGCAGATGAACTTCTAGGGGGCATAAAACTGGGAAACAGTCTCTAATTTTACGTCAAATGCTATTTGGGCTGCGAACCACTGCAAAATAGCAGCGATACGATGTCTGGGAGTGTAACACAAGAGCAGCACTTGCCAGGACTCAAAACCAGGCCTGTGATCAGCTGTCCTACAGCAGCGCATGGTTTTGTGCAAATACAAGAACCTTTCACTATGGATATTTCACAAAAAAATGTCATGTAGCAGATGAGGAAAAAATGAAACTGTTGTCCAATAGCAGAAGAAATGGGGGAGGTAATAAAATGACAACCCTGAAAGGACAAACATTTTTCCAACCACTTCCCGACTGTCCAGATAAAATTCATGGAACAGAAACGCCTCTTGTTGGTACACCACAATACGAAGACTGAGCATAATCTAATAATAATTGGCTACTTCACTTCATTTGGAGTGCCTGAAGTCTCTTGACAAGAACAGAAATGCCACAGCTCCATGTCACGAAGAGATTTATTTCCTGCAGATTTGAGATTTTATTTTTTTCTTGGATGAATGCCCTTTCAATTTCTAAAACAATGCACCGAGGGTAAAAAGGATAAAGGATTAATTACAGTGAGATACCAAAGCGAAGAAAATTAGATAATTAAAATAAGATTTTCGTCTTAAAAAATGAATATTTAAGACATGATTCTCTTCTTCAAGGAATGAATTTATTCTTTCCAATCAAAAGGGTAATACTGAATAAACTGGCAAAACATTAGATCCAAATCAGAGACCCAACTAGAAAATTAGATATTTAATTAATATATACAGAAATGCATGAACTGTAAAATATACAGAATGGAAGAATATTCAGATAAGATTTCACTGGAAGATGAGAAATGGTATTTGAATTGATAAAGAAGCTGCAGTCTTTAGTATGCTGAAGCATGCACACATTCTGGGAGGAAATCGGTTTCCTTCTACAGTCTGCTTAGTATCACTGTCTTTGAATTTTTTGTTTAGCTTATATATATTTATACAAAAATTTATAAAAATAGCCATATAAAAATCAACCTCTAGCAGACTTTAAGATTAATGTGTTAAGTAAGTTTTAGTCACAAAATACACATATGTTAAACTATCAGAGCACAGAAGCCAAATCTTTGCTGTCCTAAGGTCCTGGATCATTTGCAGTATAAGAGAAGTACACCAGAGAATTAATATTAGAAGAAAGAACTCCAAGACCTGAGGAATTAAAGAAAAAAGCTCGCCATAAAATGTGCAGAGGTTTTTGGTAAGTCAGCTTAAGAAATGCAGATTTTAAGTAGAATTTGATGGCTTATCTGGAGTAAAGCTTATGGTGTTTTACTACATGTTTAGCACCACATGTCTCAAGAGCTTTCTGTTTAAGTATTTGGTGCTGATTATGTGATACAGGTCACCACCTATCTATTATGGTTTCCCATTCAGTGTTTTCTTCCCATCCTCCTTATTCACCACTGTTTTTCCACATCCTCTTCATTCACATTTCAGTTGTTTCCTTCCTTCCTGTTTTATTCCAAGTATTATCATCAGTTATATTTTTTATTCTGTTGTTACATCTACCACTTCTATGGTCATCTACCTCTATTGGTTTTTTGCTGTTTTTTGGGGTTTTTTTTTGTCTGCAGTTTCATGGAAGCAACACTGCTGTTTTCAGATCTTTTCTTGTCACAATGTTCAGGCACTTAGAACAAATGCTTTTCTTTGAGATTTTAAGCATCAGATGGTTGGTTCACGCCTCTGGGTGATGTGGATTTGTAGATTGAGGTGGAGACGAGAAGACAATTGTTAAGACACCTGTTTCACACCGGAAGAGTTCTTCATAGAAATCTGCATTATTTGAGAAGCCCCAGGTACTCCAAGAACATATGTATATGGGAGAATTTCTGTGCTAGGAAATCTTAGCGTTGTTCATCATGATCTCTATGTTGAAATTTACTCAAGTACTAAATCCTCCAAAATACAATATGCTTCCTTGATACACAGACTATTACTTACTGATTGAAGCAGTTTGATTTAAGTTGAGGACAGAACAAACCATTAAAGTTTCTTTTGCCCTGAAAATCTGCACTTCTTTTTCCACCCGTACTCCCCCCCTGGCAACGGGGAAAAATAAATACTTGAAATATTGCTGGTAGTTCCAATATAATAGCTTTGAGATGCTCACACGTCTGACAGCATTGAAATGCACACAGAACAAGTGGTCTGACACATCAACAGATGTACAGTGAGGCTGAAATATTCTCGATATGCTGAATTTACTGGGCATAACATTTATCTGTGCATCTGCTAATGTAGCCACAACACGTCCCAGTTCACGGTCTGTGCAAAGCAGAGTTTCATTTCACAGGCACAGTGGAGAGTTATCCAAGATTTCTGAAAGACAAGCAACCTGCTTAGAGTTACTGCTGGGCTGCTGGGTGGGTGCAAGTCAGTAGAAGAGCTGGAAAAAAGGAACAGTGATAAGTGACCTGTAAAAGCAATATATCTCTTTTAGCAGCCGACAAGCTGGTATGTACACATCTACAGAAACTATTTTTGTGGATAGTTACAAAAGACTGTATTTGAGCATGCTCAGCACCAAACTCTGCAAGAGGAGCTGAATATTGGCACAAGAAAATCCCAATATGCGTTTTTAAAAAAAAATTTTTATACTTGGGATTTTTGTGGATGAGTCCATGTGAAAACTAGAAAAATTTTAAATGAGTATTTTTTCATTTCTTTCCTCCCTGCCTCCAGTTCATTACTAACAGGAGAAGTCTGATTCAGGCAGCAGCCTAGAGAATAGAGGTGAAGGCTAGATTGAGATTGCAGGAGCTTAAATTGCAGGAGGACCCTGTTCTTTTGTCTTAGAAAATCTATGGCAAGTTGGTATGTTTGCCTTAAATGGCTGGTTGATGTGTTTGTAAACCAGTTAAGTAGCAAAGCAGTGAGGGTGGTGGTTAGAGCAGGGGACTTTCTGTCAGCTGCTCAAACTCAAAATGTCACCGTAAGGGTAGCACTGATCACAGGACCTTGTTCATCAGCTTTGTCTTGCGTACGGAGGGGGAGAGCAACCTGTCGCTAGCTTTGTCCATGATACTGAAATCCTGTGACTGGAGGTCCAAGAGGATGGAAATGTGCCTGCACAAAACTTGATGCCCTCAGTTTGAGATCTGTGAAAACAGCATGGGATGAAGCCAAATGGTCACATGCTCAGCTGAGACAGTTGCTGTACATTTTGACAGGAGATCTGAGTTCGTTAGCGAGCAGAAGCCAATCCACAATAATTAAGAAGGAGCAGACAGGTGAGGTAAAGATATATTTGCTCATTTCTTTGTCTCATGGTCAGGCAGTAAGAACAACGCAAAGAAACAAGAAAAACTGGTACCTTCCATGGACAGCTGTTCAAGTGCAGTTTCCCAAGCTGTACATTGCTCCAATCTGGCACCCCAGGAGCAGGACATCCCTGTTTGAGCCACAGGCACCTGGTATCAGCCAGCTTTCTACCTGATCGATGCTGTTGCTTTGTCACCACCATTTCATGCCCCACATCTGTGTTTCTCACAGCTTCTTTCACTCCGCTCCTTTGTCCCTTTGGCTCTTCCCCTTTTTCTCCCCCTCCAGAGGCAATTACCTAACTTCACAAGAACTTGATGTTCAGAATTAAGACGCCCCAGCAGTTTTATTCTTAGGGAAAGGAAATTGTCTAAGCAGCTGATAATAGTTTTTACTTATTTTTCAAAATATAGACATTTCTAACTTGAGCTCTGGAAAAAAGGGCATACAATTTGCTCATGCTAAGAGCCTGGAGAAAGCTGACCTGCAGAGCTCTACCACGCTTTATGGACCACACCACAGCTTTGGGTGCCCGTGGGGATTCATGGCAGCTGTGAGCCTGTGGGGCACTGAAATGTGGGTTAGCGGAGGGGAGAAGGAGCTGGATCCAGAGCAGCAGAGAGTCAGGAACAGGATGGAGTCTGACCTGAATATCAATAAAAGCTGCCTGCTGCAAATTTGTATGTGAGTTGGAGCCAGAGGGAACCAGGAAGGGTGATAAAAGGGAGTCAGAGGGTGAGGGTGGGAGGAGAAGGGAGATATGGGCTAGACAAGAAGCCTAAACAAGTGTGTGTATGAGGAAAGCTCCCCAGATTGCTTTTACTTTGGAGAAAGCTAAAGTAATTGTAGCATTATTGAAATGCAGCACAGTTTTTAGTATAAGAGGAGACCTAGGCCTGCTGCCCTCACAAGGGGCTGCGGGGAAGCTCAAAGGCCGGCAGGCTGGGGACTGGGAGGCAGACGCAGGGGAGCTTGCATGCACAAGATTCTGTACATGTCTCCGCGATACTATGATTTGGCTTATGTTTAATTTGGCTTTTAATCTGACTGGATGCATTATTATGACAATTATGTAAACAGTAAATTTCTTAAAAAAAAGCTAACAGCTATAGGTGAGTCTTAAGGAAGGACTGGAAACAGCCAGCTCGGAAGTTATAGAAATGGATTCAGTGTGTAAGTGCCATGCACACCATTGAAAAGGCACAAAACCAGTGCAAGAAACAGCCATGTAAGCAGCACTGTTGGTAAAGGAATCACACTGGGAATAGAGGATAGTGTCTGAACTCTGTGACGAACACCTTACTAGCTAATTCCTGGTGGGGGAAACAAGAAAGGGGACAGATCCAGGAGATCTGAACAAAAACTGGTTGTCTGTCAAGCTCATCATGTCCCACTCTCCCTCCCTGTCTCTCTCCCTCTCTGCCCCCCCTCAGAATAAAGTGGAAATGCAATGCAACTCTAACATTTCCCATTTACTGAGCATGAAAATATTTATTTTCCTGTCTGAGGACAGGGTGCAATGTATCACCCTCATTCCAGCAAAAAAGTCCTTCATAAAATTAATGCACTGGTTTCAGTGCATTCCTCAGCAGAAAGGACTCGGCACACTACAAGCAATACCCAGGTACCAGATGTGATGCAAGCTTAGCTGTCAGCCAGGCATTCCTTCGTTCCTGGAGGGGACACTATTCCAAAGTCAAGATAACAGTCTTAAGCAATTAAGATATGCTCTGTGCATTAACGGAGAGAAATTTGTGGGCTCCTGCAAGCTTGCAGGCCCTTGTCAGAGAGCTGCTGAATAGGCTTCTTTTTCAAGGTAAAGAAAGCACCTGAGAGTATATGCCAGTGTAAAATGCCATTTGCTTCAGCTGAGATAAAGCTACAACGTCACTTAAAAATACTGCCTTCTTGTTCCGGCACAGGAACTCAGCAGGGCCGCGTGCCTTGTGAAACAGCCATGTCGGTTCCTTTGCTGCGTGTGGGGATGCCCGTGAGCGTCTGTGCAGAGTGCCTCAGGACAGTGCCTTTCCATGGCAGGGCTGTGGGGGCCAACAGCGAAGTGGAGGAGGCTAAAGCAGAGAGGCTGCCCAGAAATGTCTCATGTCTTGCTGCTGGTGTGCCCTGGGGTGAAGCTGAAAAGCAGCCTTGACTGCAGAGAGCTCAGTATCTTGGTGAAAAGGTGCAATTCTTTAAAACTTAGACCCATTCTCCAAATGTACTGGTTACTGTGCCAGTGCAATTCTTATTTCAGTATCTCTTCTAGTGCTTCAACACTTTATACCCTAGCACACTGTGTTGATCGGCTTTTTAACCCACAACAACGATTTATTGAAAAAGAATGACTTCACCAGAGAAAAAATAGATCTAGGCAATTGAGAAAATAATTGAGTAGCATCATTTACTGAATGCAAGGGTCCTAGCTTGCCTTTAGCTAAATGGAAATAGGTAATAATTTGAAGAAGAGTGACAACTATCTTGAAAATATTTGAAAAAAGCACTAGCTTGTATATGTGATTCTCGTCATAACACAAATATTTGAGGAAAATCACTACTAGTATTTTTAGACACCAGTTTTGCAAAACAAAACAGGAACAACAACAATCAAAAAATTTACCACAGATGAAGTGCAGTTACAATGCATGAAATCTATCCTTTATTGATTCATGAAAATGGTTTATTTTATAGGAGTGCTGCAAGTGGGATGAATGCAGTAACTGCATTTTGTTGTTGAGTGCATAGGCTAGGACAGTATTACAGCAAGCTAATAATATTGCAACCAGAAAAAAATGGGAAATTATGGATGATCTACTCTCTTAAAAACAAGGAAAAAAATTACTGTCATCTATTTCCTATTTAGGAATGCATCCAAGAGCTGAAAAGTAATGATCAAACAACAAATAATTTATAAAAAATGATCTAGAAAGGAAAGCAGGTCAGCCACCTAAGTCATGAAACGACTATAGGCCGCGCAGCAGAGAGCAGCACTGAGCAGAGGTACTTGAGCTGGCTCAGGCATTGGAAGCAAGGTTAGCAGAGCCTTCCAGCTCTGCTAATGATGCTAGCGACATCCTTACCGAGGCGTCCTACCCAGTGCCGTTAGCTCTGCTGACATGCAGTGCGTGAACCACCCCAGTTTCTTCTGCCAGCTCTGCACCCCAGATGGGACAACGGTGATTTCCAGGTTTCCTTTAAGATAGGAGTTAGCCTCCAGAGAGGCACAGGACGACAGTGATGTGGTAACTATGATGGGAAGGTGATGCGGGATAGGTACTCAGCTGTATCCATACAGCCCAGCCGCAGGTGCTGAGCTGCTTCCCCACCCTTCCTTTCTGCTGTCCCTTCCACGCATTCCTCGTGGTTGAAGTTTCCACTGCTGACACCCCCTTACCGACTCTCCCCACAGGAGGGACGCCTGCAGCCAGTACACCTTTCAGCATGGTCACTAGGGCAGAGGGGGCTCCTACAGCTTTCACCAGCTCACTTTCTGACCCTAGGACCTTCACTCTCCAAAACTTCATCAGTTTTGAGAGATTTGATTGCCATCATGAATTTCATTGCTTTCAAAGACTGTCTGCTTCATCCAGATGAATATTCAAGTGGAGATGATGCTAAAGTTTCTGATAGGAAAAAAAACCCTACAAAACTTCTCAATTTGTTGTCACTGTCACTTGATATTTTCTATGGGTGGAATAAATGTTTTTCAAATACAGTGATCTAATGTGGAATAAGTTCATCTTCTAAATTATCTTATGACTAAAACTAAGAACCTCGCTTGATACGTATGAAAAGCAGTTCCTTTTACACAATACAGTTGTTATTACCTGAATCACTTATCAAAATACATTAGAATCAAGTTCTCAAAATGGTCTTTACAGATCTTTGCCAAACTTAAACTGTATTGTAGCTGTTGACTGCTATATGTAAACATTTCCTACTTCTCTTGTTCAATGTGTACAAGACACACTCTGCTGAATTCCTCTTTAAATTAACACATTAAAGCCTCAGTAGAAACTTCTACTATGAAACCAGCATAAGAAAAACTATATTTAAATTTAGCCTATTATTTATTTTAGCAATTATTATATTTCAGCAATTATTTTATTTCAGCAAGTTAATGAGTATTACAAGCACCTCTGAGAAATTAAGCATCCGTGTCAGGGGTGGAACAGCTGATAGACAGAGAATAAAATAATCTACCTACATCTAATCTGTGAAAGCCATTTGAGGAATAAACCTGAGACTTTCAACTGCCAGTTTCTTTCTATACTATTTTAATGGGATATTGGGGGATATTAACTTAAACTAAACAGATCTTACCATGAATTCTAGGGTGTTAGAGATGACTGCATGAGGATTATAGTTTTAAATCCTCTAATTTATGTCTGGAGTTTTCACAGCTTGTCTTTAAACTTTTAAATTAAGTTGGATAATCTGAAGGTTATCCAAACCCATATTCAACTGTCCCCCTTCATATACTCTTTCTTTGTATCACTTTCCAGAACTTTCCAGAAAAAACCCAAAGTTTAACAATGCTTTGCAATTCTTTAATTACATCCCAGAGATCTAAGACTCTATTATTTGAAACAAGAGGCAAGTACCAATGCATGGAGTTTTCCTCTCATCCCTTACTCTAACACATCAGGAAAGAACTCCTAGCTTAAGGATCTCAAAGGACCCCAGTAGTTGCAGCAGTATTTGAGAGCAGTGAAGAGCATCTTCTTGAGTGCTGTGACAAAGACATTTTTGGCATTATTAACTTCCTTAAAGTTCTATAAAAATGTATCGTCCAAAAGCCAGAACTGTTCTTTAGGATGTTTGTTAACGTGTCTACTGTAGAGTCACTCAAAATAAAACCAGTTTGCGTGACTCAGGGTAATTCAGATTATTTCTAAGCCTGACAGATCACAGATCCCACTACATAAGTTTTATTAGTGTCCTGTTTGTCCCTATTTAAAGCATGCGAACAGCATTAACATTAATGAGTAACATTAGAATACTTGAGAAACTTTCAGCAAAATATAGTAGCCCAGTCTATTATCTGGTCTTTTTTATTTCATGTAGATGAATCACAGATGGGCCTCTGGGCTATGCTGAATTGGGAAGAAGGAAAGAAACATCACTGTGAACTAGTAGAAAAAATGTTCTTGGCTCAGAACAAAGTTATTCTACTGGGAAAATTTTATTTCTTTAGTAAAAAAAAAAAAGAAAAAGCACCTTAATAAATGCTCAGACTACTATTAGTGTAACATGTAGCATATAGAGACTGAAGTATTTTTACATAACAGCACCTGTATATTACCTTCAGTATTAACTATTAGCTACAGAAGTGTCGTGGTGTGTTTGGGGTTTGTGTTTCGGTAGGGTTAATTCATAATTGGGAGAACAAGGCCCACAACACAACAAGGACATAGTTTGGCAAGTTTTAGGTTAGTTTGTACTTGACATTTTCCAGTAGCCATTTATGCTCTCCCATGAAGCTTCTTCAAAGGATTTAATGGGAAAGATGATAAACAGAAAATGAGGCAATAACCTTCGTCTTAAAAAAATTAATTTCAGTCTTCTGAGAATGTTGCCAGTTCTTTATCTGCACTGCTGTCCAAGATTTGTTATGGTTTATAAAGCTTTTGGACATTTTTCTTCTTTCTTATTTCATTGGGGAATAGAAAAGGAAAGCACTCAACTGTTACAGTAGTGTTACTAAATGGTAAAAAATAAATAATGTTTGGGTTTGCCTAAGAGAAAGTAAAATGGTTTGAGAAGCTGTATTTGAAGTTCATGTCCCTCCATTTCTCCTGCAGCTTTTGCAGTCACCAGACTTCTGTACTTCTGCTAGACTCAGATTGGTACACTGCTGCTCTTTCCCATATGCTCCATATGCTCTTTTCATAAATAGGAGATGAGCTGTCAGAGAGTTCATTAGCCTTTGCATGTCCTTTATAATCTCTGACTCTCATCCTGTGATGCCAGGAAGTCAAATTTGGCCACTATCTTATCAAATGTATCTTTTTGTCTATGTTTAAATTAGAGGGAAACCCAAGATGTTACTTGTGAAAAACTGAAAGTCTCTAATTCCTGGTCTAATTAATGCATAAATAGTAGACTTTTTCCATCTTCATTTGTCATGTTATTGACTGTCTTGCAAAGAATCCCATGGGAACGTAGAAGCAAGAAACCAATTAGAGGTTGCCATTAGCCAAAGGATGCTGGGAATTATGCTACTTTTATGTTGAGTATTTACTGAGTGAAGAAAGTATATATTTTCAAGGTGCTAAACTGAAATCACCTCAAATTTGGCTGAGAGTGATATGACAGCTTGATGAATTACATGAGTAATTGTAATAGTGGTGTTCCCTGAAGATGTCTCACAGCATCAGTATTTCTGAGGTGTCTCACCATCTACAACTCAAGAAATAATTTTCAAATTATTCTAAAGGAAAAAGGTTTTGCAAGGTGGGGTCATTCTAGCTTGAGTATTTTAAACAATTCAATTTTTCTGATACTCGGTGACAATTATGTTTCTCTCCCTGGACATTTTTGAAGGACTGTATATATTATGGTGAAACCTTTACACAGTTAGGATTGTGCAACTGGGAAGAAGGATCAGGAGACAATTTTGTTGATCAACAAGCATTTTCATGTAACAATGAGGCAGTAACAATCTCTCCAAAAAAAAGCAGGGAGGACTGGTAAAACTCTGAACATTCTCTGAAGAAAGTAGAAAACAGGAAGGAGTAATGAAAACGGTGACAGTATATGTTATCTTGCTATCAGACTGAATAAAATAAAAATATTACCTTTTGGTGGAAGTTTTACTGTAACCTTACTCAACTGCTTCATCTGCAAGTGGAGTACAACCCTGATATTTCAGTAGCTGAGAATCACTGAGGGAGATTTGTAAGTTCATGCAGTCATAAAGGAGATATTTCTGGAAGGTGGTGTACATTTATGGGAGAGGAAACAGGGCTTCTCTAAAAAGAAAGTTGTAAAGATGTGAGTTTATTCCTGTTGTATTTAAATGAGGTGTTTATGAACTAGCCACTGTACTGCAGATTAAATAATAGAGTTTTATTATGGCATCTAAATCTAAGGATCAGTAACTGTCATGGTCAATGGCATGACACTGCTACTAATATGTCAGATTTAATATCAGAATAAACAACCAAGCTGCAACATGAGGAGCCGTTACTGATATAGACTGTGTTGTAGAAAACCTCTGAATCTAATTCAGGAAGCTATTTAAAAACAATACTATCCCGAGACATATTCTTGAAACTGCTAAAAGTTTTTAAAAAGGTATTATTCAAATAAGATACCATATTTTAAGACAAAAAAAAAACAAAACCAAACCATGAGATAACCATTTTTTCAAGGCCTGCATCAAATAACACACCCAGCAAAGAGAGTTTCCACCACAGAATCCTTCCTCTTTCACCATACATGCATTTTCAGTTGAACGCAGATCATTCCTGGGTTTTAGTGAAAAATTTTAACTGTTACAGTAGATGTCCCCATGGAACAATTGTGACGGTCCAAACAGTTTCTGTCTTTCCCTCCAAAAGTCATTCTATTAATTTCTGATCCAGAAGACAATCTGAATTATTAAATTAAAACAAATTGTTTCATTTTCTTAGATATATAAAGGTCTACTTTTTAGACTGGACCTCCTGTATTTTACTGGCTGGTAAACTCCTTCCTTCAACAAGGGGTAAGATCCTGCCTTCCCTCCTTTGGTGACTGCCATGTTTCAGCTTGAAGCTGTGTCTGAAATTTATCTGAAATTCATTTCACCATAAATGAAATGGCACATGAAAAATGTAGGTGGTGCATAAGTCTAAATAAAGTGTATGTTTTTAGCTCATTATTGGTGACTGAGACACAGCAAGCAGCAATGATGGGTTTGGGGTGACTGATTCCCAGTGTCTTCCTCCAAAGCACATATTAATACCATGCAAATAACCAGGGACAACCAGTCCATGTTGAGTGGTATCACAGCTATATTGCTACGGCAAGTTTTAAGTGAGGTCACTGATGCAACTACAACGCGTGTTGTTATCTACAGCATGGATGTAGCTGAAGCCATTGGAAATGAAACGAGCAATCTCTCGAATGAGTTCCTTCTCCATGGCAACGAATAGTGTTTTAACTGTTCCACAAAATATGCAGATAGAGAATAAATTACTGTACCTATCAGAAAGGGCTTATTTAAAGAGTGTATATATACAGCTTTAAAATTTGCTGGGCAGAAACACTTAAAAATAAGACATCAGTCAGATTTTTTCTGTAATTTAAGTAATAGGAGCATTTCCTTTAAAAGAAATGCAAAGTAACCTACAGTCAAAGGTCTGGCTTAACAGGAAAATGTTAAATTATCTTCCCATAAATTATTTCCTTCCCTTTTTTTTTGTGATAGTGGGAGTTAAGCAAATTATTCACCATGAATAATTTAGCCTATGAATTTATAGTTCTATGTAAAGTACCTACAAAAAGATTATCTTATCTTCACATTTATTCATTACTTAATATTGTTTGAGGACTATGTTTACTTTATTTTACTATGTCTTGATTATACTTATGCAAAACAGGTGACTTTTTCTTGTGCAAAGAACAGCAGCACAATATAGACTTACTTTACATTCTACATAAGGTCTACCTAAGGCTGTGGATTAAAACAGGATTTAGTAGTGCAAAGATTTTGTGTTAAGCCTTTGAACTGGGATAAATTTTGTCCTACAAAGCTGTACAGCTTAAAACCTATCTGCACGGACAGGTCTCTAAGAGAATGAAAGCCATCCAGACCTAAGGCAGTTCTGAGCCTCAACATGCAAAGGTGCATTAGTGCAATGCTTTGCTAGGGGCAATGGTCCTACTCTCCTTTCGGGGTTTATTTCAGGCACAGTAGCACCTACCATGAAATTCCTATATCTAGTTCACACCCCAGAAACGCTCACACCCCTTGCCTTTCCCAGGTTCTCAGCAATCTGAGAAAAATTTTTCCAGGCTGTAGGAAACCTCTGGTGCTTCTGGCATAAGTGGCCATTGCAGATCAGAAGAGGACATGGGCAACTTCAAATTATTACTGACGAGAGTGAAAACTAGGACAGCTGTTGAGGGAGAGGGTTGACTTGATACCAGTCATCTTCCAAAATAAGGGGACACAACCACTTCTCTTGCCTGTCTGACAGTCTCTCTGAATCGGACTACAGACTTGGAGGCACACAGTTTCTTGGAGAAATTATCATTCATCTGACCAAAGATGAGAGTTTTAATTTCAATATTTTGGCCAGGCTATGAGTTGTTTTGTTCTGATTTTTTCCCCCACTGCCTTCACTTTCCTAAGTGAAAAAAGCATCAGATAAAAACTGAGGGTTTTTTCAATTGTCAAACAATGAGTGAGTTTTGAATTAGACGTAATTTGTTTACCTGTCCTTACCAGGAATGTCATGTAGATAATCTGCACCCTCACCCAAAATAATCCGGCCAGAATGGATATTTCTATAGCTGTTTCTGATCAAAACATGGGTGCATATTCATATTATTTTTGAATGTTTTCTATCTGGAGCCATGGCAGAGGTTGCCCATGTTAGGTAAAATAATGTAAAATTTAAAGACTTGTGCCTTGGCCTAGTAAAGACATTTTTTGTCAATTCTGTCCTTCTATTATTTTAGGGGAGAGCTATTCTGATTTTGAATTTTTCCTTCAAATATATTTGGAGGAAAATTCCACTTCAGGTATACCTTTGGCTTTCAATTTTCAGATGTGTAACACTTTTTGTTTTATGATTTAAAAGCCTTGCAGGTGCTCTCAGCTCTCCGATTTTGCTATCAGGTTTTATTGATGCCCTTGGTGATCTTGTCATGTTCCGTTGCCCACTTTGACCCTTTAAAGCAGCTGCATTTGAAATAAATTAGTACTAGATATTACACAGTACAGGTGAAATAGTTCCTCTCTTTCTGTGGTAGGGAAAAGTTGTATAACTAAGACATGCCACCTTAATAAATTACAGAAGTTAGGAAAAGGTCACTCTAATTACTGAAGTTTAAGTTTTCTTTTTATTCCGTTACTTTTAAATAATGTTATCACACGGTTTTGAATGTTAGATAAGACTTGTGCAAATACTCTGTTCAAAATGGCACTAACTAAATTAAATGTCTTTACAATCTTCTCTTTTTTTTCTTTTTTCAGAGCCAACAGATGCATACTTTGGAAAGAACTGTAAAGCAATGAGATTATTTTCTCCGCAAGATTCTGTAGAGTGATTTCTATGAAACAATTTTCTGAGATACCTTAAAGCATAAAGGAAAAGAACTTTATAATTTAGGAACTAGGAGACTCTTGCATCCTGTTACAGGCTGGTATGCATGCTAGAAAAGCATTAAAAAAAAAAAAAAAAGATAGATGACCTTCTAGAGCTGTTGAATGTCCACAGAAGATTTGAAGACTAGTAATCAGTGAAGTCTTTTTATAGAGAATAGTGCAATAAGCAAGTGAAAGGGCAGCCACCAGCTACAAAGTACGGGATAGGGACTGAGAGATGAAGAACGACCTGAAGGGTGGGAGTGGAAAGTTAGTGGGGAGGAGATGACTCCAGCTAATTATTGGAAGAGCAGTGCTGGCTATACTCGTGACGACTGAGATTACCACAGCGTCTAATTTAGTCCAGCTTGTCTGTGGTCTGCCTTCTGCCTCTCTGGAGATGCCAGCAGGCCAACGCTGCAGCAGCCAAATCCCACAATATTCTGAAAAATGGAAAGAAGATGCAGCATGGATGCTGAGAGGCAAACGGCACCAATGGATATTCTTGGCTTCTCTTCTTCATAGAATCATAGAATGGTTTGTGTTGGAAGGGACCTTTAAAGATCATCTAGTCCAAGCCCCAACCAAAAGTTGAAATTCACTTGGGCTTCCCTAATTTCTGCCACAGAAGTTATTGGGGTGGAACCAGCAATTCAAAGTCTTTATAGTGTCCCCTTGGATGGGAGGCCTATGGGTGGGAAATGTTCCTTTCTGAATAGGGCTTGTAGGTAGGATTTCTCAGAGAAACCAGATAGGCCAAAAACTCAAGAGGTCTGAAAGAAAAAAATATTTTACTTTTACTTTGGTTTTTGTTTTAACTAGAAGAGCTGTGGAACATGTCCACCATTACCAGAAATGTTTCAAAGAGTGAGATATGGACAGACAGACAGATCTGAGGCCAGAGAGATAGGCAATATTAAATCCCAGAGGAGTTTCAACCAGGGTGATGCTATTATACAGGAGGAGGAGGAGGAGGAAAATTGTCCAGATGTTATATTTTTGTATGATAATTCATGTGTGACTCATGCAGGGGAGAGCACATCTTTAATAGTCAACTGCTACTGTAGCAGGAGGGCTCCTAATATGACAGTATACATATGCATTTTCCCTGAGATTACAGTACTGAATGTTAACACTGGTGCTCAGAAATGAAGAAGCAGGCAGTTACTGTGAAGTAAGCTAGTGGATGAATTTACTGCATGCTAGCTATTTTCTGCTCATTATCAGCAAAAGTAGGTTAAGCTACCCTGCACTCAGATTATCTGCCTACACTGCAAAATGAAGGAGAGCCACACAGCAAACTCAAGCTGTGGAGCCCTGACTGCCACACTGCTAATATATATAATGAGATGCTAACCTCATTATGGTCATGAGGTAGTAGATACATGTCAAAGATGTGAGGTAGAAAAATACCTTTAGATTATTCATAATCTATTTACAGCTCTGCATTATATTCTAGGATCCAAATTTAAAAGCTGAGCGAAGTACCTTACAGTATCAGAGACCTAATACTAAACTGGTATTTGGTTCGATGATATCTTTGATTAACATTAACTTCATATCAGATTATGTCAATGTCAAGCAGCATACCCAAACTGAGAGCCAATGATGACAATGCCTATGTCCTTTACAGAATTATTTATCAAGGCTATCAAAACTCCCTTTTCAGTGATGGTAAATGTTCTCAAAGAGATGAGATATTCATCCTTTGGCATGAAACAAACCCTCTAAGTGGTAAACCTCTGCAGTTGTGTGGAAACATGGACATTGAAGCTGGTTTTGAAAGTGTATGATTTGGTAGGATGAATTACATTGTAGGTATTTCTGTTATTCATCTAGAAGTGTTGAAGCATCAAACTGTGAGGCTTGTTCTATGGAAAAGGAAGTATCTTATTTAGCAGTAAAGAATGATTACCTCTTGGAAAAATTGCCGTTGTCCCTGCTAGTAGTTCAAAGGATTTTGAACTTTTGCCTCCTATTATTCAGTATCTATTTGTGGAGAGATGCCATGCAAGAAAAAAGCAGTTCCCATTTCTATACCTTACCTAAGCCATGTAAGCAATGTCATTTATCTCCTACTTTTTGTGAAGTTTTTCTATGTTCTCTCCTTTGCACACTTCAAACTAATTAGTTGGCTAGATGTAAGTTTGTCTTACCTCCCATCAGTCCAAGGCAGTGAATGTCACAATGAATCCAGAGAAATGTCTCCTGACCAGTTTTTATTTTTACCACACACCCCAGTAAAACTCCAGTCAGAGAACCTAAAACCCCAGTCAGAGAACCTAAAAAGTCTATTCATTGACACAAGGGAAATAACACATCTAGAAATGGACCTTCTACCTCTTCTTCTTGAGGAAACCCCCTTCTGAGAAAAGACTCAAGGGGTTGATTTTCAGGATCTCTCTTTAGTTGTAAAGTGATGACAGCTGCTTTTGTAAGAAGGAAGGCAGATGTGAAAGGTGTTTCCCTTTTTGCTACTCTTACTGGAAGTACCTGAAGAGCACTAGGGTCAGGCAGAGGCATAAATGGAGCTTACAGAAATTAGCTGCAGGGACAGCTGTCAGTTCTGAAATTGATAATATGTCTGTGTTACAGATGACTTGTATTATGTTGATTGTTTCCAAGTGGATATTTAAGTATTTTTGAAATGATATCATTTGATTTGGAGTGGTTGGTGGAGATGGAAAACAGACAAGGAGCACATTTCCTTTACTTCCCTGCCACTTTCTCAAGAGCAACTCTTGTCTGATCTTGGTGTTTCTGTGCTCAATCAAATATCCTATTAAGAAACTCTCAAATTATTTCTGTTCACCAGAATGATACTTTTACAAAATCATCTTTAATTATGTGTCGCTAATTCTTTATAAATGCATATTAAAACCCAAAGAAATACTCCACTTTCAATAATGAAGTATAGACTATGACATCAGTTCCCTATATAGCAAGTTCCCATAACGGAAATTGGTGCAGGCCTCCAAAAAGGATGTGAAGACAAACTTGAGCATTGCATCCAAACCCATTACACTTAGAGGGAAAAGCAAACCTCTGCTCTATTCTACCTCAGTAATGAGTCTCAAGTTGCAGCCTAAATGAAAATGTAGCTTCAGATCTGAACAGTGACATACAACACTTCCTGTCACGTTGTCTACTTTTTGTTTTTTCTCTTCATAGCTGGTCATCCAGATAGTCGGCTTTTCCCTCTCACCCCATCTGTGTCAGTCATCAAAGACTAAGTGTGTTTAAATAACAGATTAAAGAACTTCCCTGAAACATTACAATTCCCTTCTATCTTCTTTATAAAATCCTGCATTTCTCTAGTTTTTAATATTAGCACTAGAGACACACACTCATGTAAAACAGGATTTTTCATTCATTGTCTCCTTCAGCTTTATTTCAAACCTCAAATCATAATCCATTTTGTCTCTGTAAGAATGATATATTGAATGACTTTACCTCCAGTTTCCCAGAAGGCTAAAAATATTATATATCAGTGTTTTTCAAGCCAGTGAACATTTGCGTTTTCTGGCAATTATTTCAGGAAAGCAGAAAACACCTCAACTTAAAGAAGAAGAAATGCTTCCTGATTACAACTGCAATTCAGTAATTTCTTTTTGTTTCTGATGTGACCCTCTTGCTTTACAGAAAATACTATGAACAGTTACAAGGCGCAGAGCCATTTTGTCACCATTTTATTAATCAGCCATATTGTTGTAATACCTAGAGCAGAGAGTGGTGTTGCATTGTGGTAGGTGTTGTACAAGTGATCATTTCTGACTGGCAGCAGATGAGCTGTCACAGCAAGCACAGCTGTGGCAGAAGCGGCTGCTCCTATGCAAATAACCCTAATAAAAATGGAAATAAGACAGGCGGAAGATCAGTTTCATAGTAAGACTGTTCCAGAGTGCTCTTCAAAAACCCCATCTGTCTTTAGAAATAGGGCCTTACATTCATTTTTTATGACAAATAAGAATTGCATAGTATGGGAACAACAGAAACTGAATGCAACTGATTGACAGACTAGCAGTGAAATAGGAGGCTACTCCCATATTGCCCATTTAGAGAATGTAATTGCAGGTGGGTACAAATTGTAACTTGATATATGTATCCAGATCTTCCCTTGGTGCTAATCCCTCTGGTCCACTGAAATAGTGGACTAGCCAGTACGATGTGACAATTAGAAGCTTTAAAGATACTGGATTCTGCATCTACTTTGCCCTTCAAACTGCTGCACTTGTGTAACCATGCTAATCGTGCTCTTCCCTCATTCAGCATTACTCTGAGAGCTTCACAGTAAAGCTGATCAATAGACATGGTCAGTCGCACAACAATTTTACATCAGGAAATCTGTGTCTCTGCAGATAAGTTCAATTTATCTTTGGCAGAAAGAATAAAAGAGGTGGTTTTTTTGTTTCTTTAGTACTGATATGCTCTTTTGCGTAATAAAATATCCTATTTTGCAGAGACAGTAACAGAAGCAGAGAAAAGGAAGCAAAAGAATCATATTGTCAACCATGCTAATATAATCCTATGTTGTTAAAAAATGAAGTAAAACAAAGTTAAAAGATGAAGTACTCAATCCCAGGAATAGTAGGATGTACAATATACAACTGCATGATGCAGTTTGTAAGAACGGATGACAAATAGCGTCTTCAGAAACAGGGAAGCAGTTGTCTGTGGCTTAAAATCACCAAGTAGCACAGGAAAACAGAGGTATAACCTATCCACAAATTACTCCTTCAGGATATCCCAAGACCTTTGCCTGTTCCCAAACTTTAAGTTAGCGGTGGAGTTGAAGGTAGGCATCAGTGATAGCTGCGATTGCTTTATGCTTCCTGATGACAATCTTCAACTGTACCATATGTATGGTACAGATATTGTACAGATATGTACAGATATACTGTACCATATGGGACAGATATTATCAGGACGATGTTTACTATTTGAAATTCTAGATTTGGAACTTGCTTTTAATCACTCTTGTCAGTTTACCCTATTTATAAAGAGCGAGAGGAATATAAATTGTAAGTTCCCCGATATTTAAAACTTTTCTGACCTTTTTCTTTTAAAACAAAAATCAAATTATATTCACTAACCTCTGCTATTTTTTTCTTCTTATATGTCTTTATTCTGGAAAAGTCCAGTGAGTCCTATGATCAAGCTCTTGATATTAACAGGCAGAATACAGATATTGTTCTGTTACAGAGCTTCATTTCTCATTTGGTAAGATCCAACTGAAACAGTCAGAGGACAGTTAAAGCTATTTGCAGCCAGATACATGACTTTTTGGAAATGAGGCAAATGTGAGGTGCTGTGGGTTCAGATCTGTAGGAACAGAACTGGATTGATAACTCATTTTATTTGGACCTCTGAGATGGTTATGGCTTTTGGTCACTGCCAATACTGAAACAAATAACCTAGATATGAAAGGTTGTATCATGGACCATCTGAGCTGCGCAGTTCTTGTAGCCCCTTCATTATTCATGAATGCCTGAAGAAAATTTCAGAATGGGAGTACTTAAACATGGCAAAGAAACCAGCACTTGGGCATGGGGTTATGTGGGAGACAGCTGGGTGAACTTCGATTTTGTAGTGCTATGACTGTGTTTAAAAATTCAGCTCAGAAAGAACCAGTGCAAAGGCTAAACCTCCTATCTATGTCACGGTTTCATCTATGTGGTTACATGACTGTGTTGCTAGTACACCTGCCAGCTCAGCAATTCAAAGGAATAAGAAGTGGTTTCCTTGCAGAGCTCTGTCAGCACTCAGGGTATTTTAAATGAGTGTAGCGTAAACAGTATTTCTTGCTTTCTCTTTCATCTTGTGTTTCTTCCATTTTTTCTTTTCACACCACAGTGTACAGTGCATTGTTTTCCTCTGCGTTTTAGGAATTGTCCTCTTCTTTCCCTTCACTCTTTTATTTATCTCTTATGCTGCAGTATTTTCTCTGTTGTATGCCTATCTCCATATTCTCTCTCTCACGCACCTTGCTCAGCCTCCTCCAAAGCATGGCCTGATTAGAATGGCCGGGAAAGTGCCGGTTTTAGCTGGATCCAAACAACCATTCAAAAAAGGTAAGCTTATTTAGAAAACTGAGCTGTGGAGGCAGTCCTGCCATACCATGGTAGTTTCTTAGACAAATGAAGCATTACAGAGAGCTGCCATCTCAAAAGAAACAGATCCTCGCTGGCAATGAATCCATTATGGGAGATGGACACTGCAACACTCTTCAGCAAATTATAGCTGATATTTTTGCTCACAGTTACCTTGCAGGAAAGACTCAAGCCCCATTCCTTGCCTGCAGAGCTATTCCAGCTGCTGAATGCTCCACCTTAAGTCCTTCGTCTCCTCACTTTAATTAATGAATACAGAGGCCGGCAGCCTGGCCGAGGTGGAGAGTCAGCTCTAGTCCAACTGCCCTCATTCAGTGCGGTGAAGTGGGAACGCACCCAGTTTCCAGAGACTCACCAAAATCAGACCGCATCGTCTTTTGTGCTATATCTACAGAACTGACTTCCAGAGTACCAGAAAATAGTTCATGTCTCTCTTGCTAACCAACCATTTTAAAGGCTTTTCATTTCTTATTTCACAGAAGTTCAACACATTAAATTTTAAAAACGAAACAAATGGAAAAGTGTATGTTCAAAAAGTCAAATTAGCTATGTGGTCAATCGCTTTTCCCCTTCAAAAATCAGGGCATGGGGCTCACAGATTACTGCCTTAGACCACTAAACAAAGAAAAGTTTACAATTTTCTGGATGAAACCCTTCACTGCAGTTCAAGCAATCACATCCCTGTACAAAGCACTTAGAGGAAATAATATCAATACCCCCTTACTCTGAAAAGGGGAAAAAGCCCTTCTTAAAAGCTCTAAATGTCAGGGGAATAATTGATTCCTGAAGTGAGTAACCCTGGAAATTTGTGTAAGATGCCAGTAGTGGAAAAAAAGCAATGGAAAGTAGGATGGCCTAAAAGTGAGGCCCAGGCAGTTTAAGATGCATCTGTATTGCCTTTCGACTTCAGCTGGGGAGCTGGCCAGGAAGCTGCTGCACTGGGAAATAACGATGAGGTCCATAAAAGGGATGGAAAATGTATAGATGAGTGTTGCTGTAGGTGTTACAGACTTCCAAAGGACCTCACTGTGAGAAAGTGGCAGTTTTGGCAGAGTGATGAGGGATAGTTATGCCACAAGAGGAAGCACTGGGATAAGAAGGCTGACTGCACGAATAAAGGCATTACATAAAGCATATGATAACTTCACAGTGGAAGATCCTATTTAAAATAACTTCAATATCTCCCTGTAGAAGCAGTGGTCTCAATGATTTCCTCGTATTCCCTCTACCTGACACTGAGAGGGTAATGAAACTTCACAAATACGATGTTACAAGTGTCTCTATACCTGTATCCGTTTTTGCCCGTGCACTGGGCAGACAATCACTTATTTGTGTGCACATCAGCCTATGAGACAAAGTGAACATAACCCTTCCTTTAGGTATAACTCCAGTATCACCACTTTCTAGCCAAGAATGACATGTGCAGCAAGTGTCCTGCTGCAAACACGATACACCCCCCTGTCCTGTGTGCTTATGGTTTTCAGTATTCTCTGAAAATACCTAATAAAACAACCAGGTATAAAATGAAATCTTACCTATAACTTTTCCTAGGAATAGTGCCTTTGGGGAATTGAACTGAATGTCAGACGTGGTTGGCAGGCTGTAACTTGTTGGAGGATAGTGATCGAGCTGGGGAAAGAGAAAAGAAATGATGAGTATTTTGAACTGATCTGCCTTCTTACAGTGCTACTGAATCAGGTCTGCTTTACAGAGTTTATGCCACCACTTACAATTCTGTCTGATATGCCCTGCTTTCATTTTGATAAAGGGAAAATAACAGTTAATACCCTTCCTTCCATATCTGCCATCTTCACAGTTCCCAAGGCCTGGAAAATACGTATATTGGACATTTGTTTGTTCTGGTTGGTGTAGAATCACTTCAGCTTTTGCTTGTGTGCTTCAATATAATTGCTAAAAATAAAAACAGCATCAACATCAACAATAAAACAGCTTATTATTTTAATATAAGATTTCCATTTGGGACCTATGTTACTGCTAAAGCTAGATATACATAGCTGAGAATTTGAGATCGATGCAGGTGTTGGGCATTCTGCTTTTCAGAAAAGTCATAAATTAATAAGACGTACTTTTTTGCACTTCATCTTTATTATTTTCTTGTTGAAAATATTGTTCAATTTAATTGTAATGACACCTAGTGAAACCTAAAAGATAAATTCAAGATTAATCAACTTAGCTAAATAGTTTGATCTATAGGAAACTCATATTGTCCCTGATATGACACAAAAATCACATTATATTAGCATACTTTTTCCTGGGTTTTAACTATTTAACAGAAAAAATGTCAAGAGAGAGGAATAAAATAAATTGCCTATGCTTAGTAATAGCACTATTAAGATAGTTCAGTACAGTTCAATAGAGTTTTGATGTTCACATTTCATAAAGGTAATTGGGATGAATTTTTATCTTTGTTGTTTTATTTATTCTCTCAGCTTTACATGTTTATTACATAGGCTTAAAGAGGGCAGAACAACAATTGTTTATTTTATTCTGGCCTTACCTTGGCACAAAACAGGATAGAAACTCATAGATGTGATTTAAGACTTTGCAGGGTATAATAGACTGCAGAAGTAATATTGGAGAAACCACAACACTAAATGGCATAGTTTTTTCACATATCTTTTTGCCATATTGCTAATTTCAAAATATTATCTTGGATTTGCTTTAATGATACTGCAAATGTTCAATTCAGTGGTTAAAAGTAAATGAATGGCAGATAGCGTAGAACTGAAGGACTGAATCCCCTGATACCCTGGAATACTGTGAGCTCATGTACTTGGAAAGCCTACTGATGTCATATCCATGAATCCGCAGAGGCAACCATCTCACAAAACAATAATGACTGGAAAGGAGGGGTCCTGTCTTTCTTATACTGCCCCATAAAACCTTAACCAGAGAAGTGTATATACATAATAGACAGAGAGGGAAAATGTTCTCTGCAGATAATAAAAGAGGTCTAGCAAATACTCATGTTCAGAAATGATTTTTAATTGATCATAACTAGTTTTCACACTGATTATTTAAAATTTGGCCACGAATGTTTATTAGCAAGACTACTGGCTATCTCCCAATTTTAAACTGTAGACTTTTGAGCTGAATATATGGAAAAACATAGTTCCATCTTCTTACTCAGAAACTAAGATGTTTCAGTTTGTTCAGAGTTATCTTGAACAGCTTTCCTCAGGTTTTTAATAAACAGCAAAAATACATATTTTACCTGAAATTAGAGTTACATAATTTCAAATCAAAAAGAGTTATTTTTGAAATGGTACAGCCAAGTGAATACAAAGAGTTAAAATACGAAACAGTTCTCAACCTTAACCACAGCAGGTCCTACTAAGTACAAACTCCAGTTAAGTGCTTGATATTGGTTTTCCTGGTGGAATGAAAATCAGTGTTCCAGCATCCACCATCACAAGTGTCAGACCCATTGTCAATGGGAGCTGCAGACCTATCAGGTGAAAAAATATTCCCTTCTTATTTCAGAAGACAAATAGGAATGGCTCAGATCTCAGAGCTCTCATGGTATTTATCAGTATGGTTATTAAAATGAAGGTATAGAATTTAGAGACGCATATCGGGAAAAGATTGGTGAAAAGACTGGTGCACAAAACCTTCATCCTCCAGCCTCTCATATGCCAAGACTTTAACCTCATGTAACTTCTTTGCCTGCAGTGGAATTATTTCTGATACATTCTGATTGCACAGGATTCATCTTCTAGGTTTTCCTTTTATTTGCATGGCTGAAAATATATTGAAGTATCTCTGATAAAATAATCTGGCATACTACCACGTACATTGGTATTTGTCAACATCATCAACATTTATGTTCCTCCTTTTCCAAAATCAATCTGGAGCAATGTTTAAATATTTCTTCTTATTGTAACTTGGAATCTGAGCAGTGGGGTTTATCAGATCATCACTAATCTGATAAGATACCAATAAAAGACAATAATTATTGTAAATCTATTAATCCATTTATCAATGTATCATTGTATTGCGGCTATCCTAGAGCCGTAGCCATGGTCCAGAGTAACTATTAGGAACAAGTAATAAAAAGTCATCTCTGCCTAATGTACAGGCTGTCCCTACCTGAGAATGCTAATTGTGTCTGCAGGACATACCCGAAAATGAAAAGCCAATTTAAATGATGAATCACTGTGAACATTTACATGCACAAATGCAGAATATCAAATCCTGCCAGCTGTGGTGTGGTGAAACTCCCTTTGTCTTCAGTTAGTGTTCAGGATGTGGAAAGGCTGGTCCATAATGGATTAATAGAGAATCAGTATATTAGCTATGTAAAGCTATAGTTTGTTTCTTTGCAGTACAAGTTCCCTGCAAGAATACCAGGCTGTCTTCTGCCCATACAGTACAACAGCGTGGTGGTATAGGTTTTTATTTTTAAGGTGCTCTGTAATTTAGGTCCAGAATATCTAATATATCACCCCATCACCCAAAGCTTAGGTTTTCTAGTTCAGGTAATCAAACATGCTATATTTGCTAAGAAGCTCTTCTGAGGCCATGGTGGAAAATCCTTTGGCGTTGCAAACCTCACCCTGTTCTGCCAGACACAACTTTGCCTTTCCTGGCAAAAACACATAACGGCACTCACATTTAAAATAAGTAAAAATATACCATTATGCTATGACAATGATCCCAAAAGAATGATACTGTATTTCACCAAATCTCTCAAACTGGTGCGTGGTCATAGGTTGCCCATCTTTGGAAATGGGGATGGTGCCAGTGCTGTGGCAGGGGAGCAAAGGTCAGGGAACTAGCCCTCTTGCCTTCTCCCTCTCCCCCCTTTTTTTCTGATTCCTGTGGGAAATCCCTACACAAGCACAGCACAGAGGCAGAGCAGACCCACATGCGTACCTGCACACTGGAGTCCTCCAGTGGGACTTCTGTGGCAAAGCTGAAAGAGAGAGGCTGCCGCCGGCTGTGCAGGGCATGCCAGCGGTGAAACCACACAGCTTTCTGGTGCAGCCAAAAAGGAGTCAAATGTGAGCAGGTGTGCCCCCTCTTCTCCCCACCTTGGAACAGTTTAGTTAGCGGTGATCTTGGCCAGACTGAAAAAATCAAATAAATCCTTCCAGTGACCTCGTCTCGCCTTGGAGCTTCAGCGTGGCAGAGCATCATGGTGCAGAGGCAAAAGATCCTGCCGCGCGTGGGAGCCAGGGGTGGCTACAAGGAGACTAATGCTGCGTTACGTTGCAGGCTCTAACAGATACAGCCAGTTTATTGCTCAGGGGAATTAGTTTAAACTGACCTCTTGTACTGAATCGATAATTGAATCTATGTACCCACATGTATCTTCCAGATCTCAGTGAAGTCGAGGAAAGATTTCAGAATGGGTTCAGCTATGAATTGTTTTAAGGGTTTAACGACTCTGAAGTTTTGGGTTGTTTTGATTCCTGGCTGAACTAAATCTCCATTTAAGAACTGGCCTTGCCATCAATAGGGGCAAGCATTTCTGATTAGCGATAGAGCCAGCTACCGCTCCATCGCCAGCTCTGGCATCTCTTGTCCCACGGGGGACGCCTGCATTGCCTTCCACGGCCAGCTTTGAGCTACGCCCTCCCCTAACCCTGGCACCTGAAATGAAATGGTGCACCACAAGACAACAGTGAGGGAATAGTGACATTTCTGTCCTCTCGCTTTTATTGCTTGTCTTCTTTCTAAACTAGCATTATCTAATAAAAGAAAACTTTTTTTTTAGAGGCATTTCACTAGGATTTCTTTTTTAGGTCAGAGAGTTAAAGGACCAAGCTGAATTCTTTCCAAAGTTGTTTGTGACTGCCATCCAGTGGGTGCTCAAGTGTAAGCAGTTGGGACTGAGCAGCCCGCAGTCTTTGTATGAAATACTAGGCTGTCAATTTAATATCAGACACATAATAAAAAAGGAATTACTAGCGTCAAATGATATTTGAAAAAAGATATTACATTATTTAATGAAAATTAGATAGAACTTCTACATACACAGAGGTTGATGTCATGAATTTGTATTAAATGAGAGTTTTAAAATTATATTTAAGATTTTTCATTACAGCTACTTTTCTTTAAAAACTCATTAATTTCGTTTGAGCTTAATATAAACACACAGTGTGGCTTTAAGCACTACACAGGTGAAAGTAGATGGCAGTTTCTGAGGAACTTGCAGTTTCAGTTCTCTAGTCACGTCACGCCAAGCAGACTGTCTTTATCTGAAGTTGCTGGGATTTAAGCAGAAGTTCAATAAAATGCTATTTCTTTTAAATTACTGTTCACTTAGATAATAAACTAATCTTGACAGGAGTCCTAAGATTAACAGACATATCAATCTAAGGGCAAATATAATGTATACATCACCTTAGTAGTCTCAGGAAAAAAAAAAAAAAAAAAGATATATATAAAAAAGGTAGATGTACATACGCACACATATTCACCCTGTGGATATATCTACATCTGTATCGTCAATCCAGCCTGTGTGTGTGTGTACTGTTATAAAGCTAAGGTTTTTCTTTATGCTGAAGACATTTTATAAAAAAATTTTAAAAATGCTATGGAATAATAATGCTGTAAGGCTTAATCTTGCACCATCTGAAGTCAATACAGCTTTGCTATTGACTTCAGTAATAGCAGGATAAAGAAGGGGATGTGTTATCATCATGACCAACGTAATATTTCTCTCCTGCATTATTATAATGATTTATCACTTGTATTCAAAAGCCTCTCAGTCCTGGACAAGAGCTTTTTGTGCTAAAAGTGCTACAATATTGCATAACAAAAAGAAGGTTCCTGCTCAAAAATGCCTACAAATTTAGAATAGACTAGGCATGAGAGCTCAAGAAAATAACCATGCGGTGTGCAGGTGTTTAGATGGAGCTCCTCCCAAGCATGGTAGTAATTTAGGAGAAATCAGGAAGGTTACTATGAAAATTAAATAGGAGATATTATTTTTCTTTCAGGGATGACTGAAATCTGACCTCTTACTGGTGAAACAGAGATGAGTATTCCCCTGCTGAAAGGTTAGGAAAAAACCTTACAAACAATAGTTTTAATATTGTGATATTTGAAAATATTTTATCTTTTTAATGCAACAGAAAAGGAGCAGATGCAGGTGGCAATTGTGTAATTCCTTAGGATCACCAAAGCCAATTTTACTGCAATTCAGCTCCTTCCTTAGTGTGGCACTAGTGCTTCACTGATCTTTTTCTGCCAGGTTAGGTCCTTGACCCAGGTTATTGTGGATCAGACCAGAGCCAGAGCAGGGACAAGCCAGAGGCTGTAAATGAATAGTGGATCCAGAGAAGGTGGCAGGACCATAAACGCAGCATTTTTTACTGGCTTAGACTGTCACAGACCTGCAGCCTCACGGCGCACCTGGAACATAGGAGGAGGCATACATCTCACCAGCATGATGTAAGGCAAACTTAAGGTTTGCATTGTGCTTTGAGCTCTTCAGATGAAATTTCTATAGAGGTATAATTAATATTGTTTTAGGAACCACTCAAAATTTGCTGATTTAATGCACTGATTTAGCCATTTGCAGTTTTTTTAATAAATGTCAACTGCAGTCTTTTATGATAAAGTCTCTTTTTTGCAGGGATTTAAATTAGAAATGTGATCAACATGAGATATAGACATAGAAAAAACCATAGATACATTGCAGAAAAAAATAAAATAAAGATTTTTTTCTGTTTAAAAACTTGAATCCCTTCTGTGCAATAAGCTTTGTCATGGTGCTCAGCTGGCAGCTAAGCACCACAGAGCTGCTCGCTCACTCCCCTCACAGTGGGACGGGGGAGAGAATCGGAAGGCTAAAAGTGAGAAAACTCGTGGGTTGAGATAAAGACAGTTTAATAGGGAAAGCAAAAACCGTGCGCACAAGCAAAGCAAAAGAAGGAATTCATTCACTACTTCCCATCGGCAGGCAGGTGTTCAGCCATCTCCAGGACAGCAGGGCTCCATCACGCGTAACTGTTACTTGGGAAGACAAACGCCATCACTCCAAACGTCCCCCACTTCGTTCTTCTTCCCCCAGCTTTATATGCTGAGCGTGACGCCATATGGTATGGAATATCCCTTTGGTCAGTTGGGGTCAGCTGTCCCAGCTGTGTCCCCTCCCAGCTTCTTGTGCACCCCCAGCCTACTCACTGGTGGGGTGGTGTGAGGAGCAGCAAAGGCCTTGACTCTGTGTCAGCACTGCTCAGCAGTAACTAAAACATCCCTACATTATCAACACCGTTTCCAGCACAAATCCAAAACATAGCCCCATACTAGCTACTATGAAGAAAATTAACTCTATCCCAGCCAAAACCAGCACAGCTTGTATATTTTCCTGAAGCTGCTCTTTTTCTGATAAATAATATGAGGGATAATTTGCCTCACTGTAAAAAAATACAAACATTTGGATAAAATTTAGATGGAAATGTAGTTATATAACTCAAAATGTTAGAGAAGCACTGATAAGGAAAAGGACATTATTTAGTCTGGCTGCCTTCAATTGAAAAAATTCTCTGATGCTTCTTTCACATATCTGTTGACTTTTTATTGCTCTCTTTAATAGATGAATTACAACAAATGTTAACAGAAGCAATAGCAGGTCATATAATGCCAAGTTATTAAAATTAAAGAGATCTACCTCAGGTACCTAAAGATGACTTTCACAGGACATTAATTTGTTCAATGTGTGCTGCCATATAATGGAAAGCACCTATTTCATGTTAAGTTTTGACTTTTTTAGGCTTAATGTTAGACTCTGAAAATACTTAATGGTTCTTTTGTTCTTTCTTTGTTTCTTTAGTTCCAATAAAAATTGATGCTAAACCAGCAATCATACAGGCCAAGGAAAACACACACATTCATCACTGGAAATACATTCTAGAAGAAGAAATAGTCTCAACGTAAGCCAATGTATATAACACGTGTTGTGAGGTGGATAAGCCTGCCGACACCTCTGCAGACTTTTGCTCTGCTCTGATATGCAGACTAGGGAGCTATCAGACTGCACCGTACTCCCTTGTGCCTTGAATGCCCTAGCTTTACTTCCAAGGGCAACATGGGTGTAGGGTGAGGAAGGCATTTCACTTCTGGGTCTTATCATGATATGTGGCCTAGACATGGCCAAAGTTTGGGACAAGACAACCAAAAAATTCCTCTGAATCCTGCAATACAGGCTCTGTTGAAAAGATGTGAGAAGGATGGGTATGTAAAAGCATTCTTCTCCTATGGAATGGTTTTACAGAACAGAAAGTAAAGAAGAATATTCTTCCAAAAGGCCTCAAGGCTTGAAACTATCTCAGCTGATGCAGAGAGAGGGAAGAACTTTTGTAAAGTTATGTACTTCAGCATCTGTCCCTGCCCCTCCGCAGCAGCTACAGGGAAGGTGGCAGGCTCAGGTTCTACATCCACAGGGCGAGATGCTACCCTCAGGCAGGGCTCTATGGATGATGTTTTCCCCGATGGATATCTGCCAGTAAGAGAAAGGTCTGACTCCATGTTCTGATCTTCAGGGTAAGGATATTCCACCCTCTCATTTACTGATGACTGAAAGGAGTTCTTGTTTATGAAAACATTTTTTCTGACTTTCAGCTAGCTGGGATTCGATGAGGATGTGCTGACTTATCTTGGCAGATGCCACTGACCAACTCCATCATGCACAAAAGGCAAGTGGAAATGGCTCATTTATGAGCTTTCTGCCTACCTATACTGCTGTCTTTACCTGAAAGATTGTAAGTCACACTGTAAAATAAAGAAGTTCAGTTGATAAAATCAACAAAACTGCTAAGAGCTCATGGACATCCTGTAAGCACAAAAGAATAGGTAAGAAAATTATTAATCGGTGAATTATTCATTCATTTCTGATTCTGATGCATATGATTTAAATTCTGTTCTGCTGTTTCTTGCTGTTGTTTACAGACTCTTTTGAGAATTGAACACCAGCTCTTCTCCAACATCCATAACATCATTATACTTGGAGGGAATTTGAAGTATGCAAAGATCGGGGTCTGTATTTCTTTATATTTTGGAAAACAGATGGAATTTAGGGTTAACTTAGGAATTTAGGAATGAGATACTATATCAACACAAGCTTTGTTTTATTTTCAAAATTTCTCATATCGATAGCTTTTTATGCTACTTTGTCACCTATTTGTGACACCCCCCCCCCCATTTTTCAAATCTGAGAAAAAAACCTTTTTTTTTGACTTCTGATTGAGAAAAACAGCTTAGTAGCTATGGGTAAACTGAGTGCTAATGCATTAAACATGCAGATGTAATGTATGGTTCTGCTGTAGAAAATGGTCTGAGTTTGCCATTCTGTTGCACTAGCATTTTGAGTAATACATTGCCATTGCAGAATGGCAATACATAGTGGAAATGATGTATCTCCAGGGATTTTAAATAATTCATTTCAGCAGTTGCCTTTACTATTAATAGAACAAATGATTTTTTTTTTCCTTAAAGCAAAACCTGCTTGGAAATTCATTAAATATACTTCTAATGTAATAGATGTACCTGATTATTAGAAAAAAAGCAGAGGGTTGCAGTTGCATTGATATTAACTATGGTTTACATGTTTACCTGTGGTTAAAGTCCTGCATATTTAAAACATGTTTTATTCATGCCAGCTGTTATGGAATTTGTAAATACTGTCTGGCTGTTTCTTTCAAATCATGAACAGTACTTCCCCATTCCCTACCAGTCAGTGAAATGCTAGTTAAACCAGTCTTCAAATTAATCAGGAGTCTAGACAATTTACAGCACTGTCCAAAGGATGCTGTGGCAGCATGTTTGCCCAGAAAATGAAGGAAATAAAGAAATAAAGATGGCATGTCTACATCGTTTTTATGCCATAACTACCATTACCATGCCTAATGCTGGGGTAAAGGTTTTCAAGATGTGACTCAATGGGAGAGTTTTCAGAGAAGAGTTATAAAATTGTTTTATGGCTCAAAAATGATAGACTTCTGATGGTAAACTAAGATAGTTCAATTTATTTAGCTTCTTACAGACAAGATGAAAAGACGTTTTAATCAGCATCTCTAAAAAAGTGTGAAGGGGAATGACACTGACACCAAACAATTCTTTCATCTACCAGGCATAGACACAAAGATCCCAAAGTTAAATGCTTAAGTCTGCAGAATTCAAACTGTAAATTAGGTGCAGATTCTTTACAGGAATGGCACTTAACCATTGGAAGACATGGCCAAAGGATATGGTAAATTTTCTATCATTTGAAGTCTTCCAAGCTAGATAAAATGTCTTTCTGGAAAATGTGTTATACTGTTATCATTACTTTTCGGGTTAGCTGCAGAAAATCATTTGGTGAAATGTTATGGCCTCTGTTAAGCAAGAGCTAAAACAGAGTGATCATATTCTGTTGAGGCTTCAAAATATATGAAACACAATACTTAGGTATGATTCTACAGCAACAATAATGAGAGAGGTGAAATTGTAGCCTCACTGAAGTCTATCAGAAAGTTCCCACTTCCTTTAATGAGACCAAAATTTAATCTATAATTATAAAAATCTTTGATATATTAATTGCATTTAAGCTTGGGGTTACATGCAGACTGCTTTGCTCTACTTCACCCATTTTATTCGGTTTCTGTTATGTTTACCATTTTACTTTGTACTTCAGATTAGTTTTGAATTAACTTTGTATGATTTACATTTTCTAAGCATCTAGGAGTTTGCAAATGTTATCTCTTTTCAAATAGTGCAGAGTTCAAAATGGAAGTAAGAGAACGGACTTGCAAAAATTCTGTTTCTTCTTGGTTTCATTTGGGTAATGGTCAAATATTTCTTTGATTATCTTTCACAGAAGATGGGTATTTCTACTACTTGTCTCTGGTGAAGCTGGAAAATGGAGATCTGTACAAATAAATTTGCTGGTTTATTCTCAGTCTTATGAACAGCTGAGTTCAGGTCAAGATTTCCATAAAGCCTCATAATTAAGTTCACTTTGAATGGAGTCAGCAATTGACATTGTGAATATATGGTATTGTTGCGTATAGCCTCTCTACCACAGTTCTCCATATTGTTCAAACCTGAAAGAGACAACTGTCAGCTATCCTTCCATACAGTCTGCTGAGCAGATGTGCACTGCCTGCTGATAGTTGTCCTGAAAGCATATGGATGGGTTTGGGACACGGGAGTCCTGAAGAAGTTGCTCAGGTCTAATCCTTTTCAGGAGCAAAGACGGCATTAGAAGCTGTGACTCACAACCCGTTCCTAGAAATGGCTCTAAAGCAGGTATGAAGAACTGGAGATCTGTTGAGAATCTACAAGAATATCTTAATACAGAAGCTGAGAGGCCCAGTCCAAGTCTGCTGACTACCAGCTTTATTCCACTAAAAATTAAAGCACATCATATGGGTGTTTTTTTTTCTTTTTTTAGTTTGTAACATGCTGATACAGCTTTGTGCAACAGAACAGAAACGTCTCTGATCCAGATTCCACCCTTATTTTACTCTGGGGACACGCACAGAAGCAGGAGGTATGAGTCTTGCACTAAGGATGCAACTGTTACAGTTCTTTAAGGTACAATTTAAAGCCTACTGGAGTCAATGGAAGGCCTTTCATTGACTTCAATGGGCTTTGGATCAGAACCTCTGCTAGGGAGTCTTTGTCCTTGGCTTTCTTAAAAGAAGATTTTACTGGTGTGTGAATAGCGTTAATCATCCATGAACACTTGGTAAAAGTGCTCTGGTTTTTATGATATGGAAAATACCCTGCTGAAGCATGAAACCTTTTAATGAAGTCAAACAAAGTAAAACTTGCTCTCCATGACCTAAAGCTCGGCTCTTGAAATGTCATTTACAGGGATAATGCATTCCCCATCTGTCAGTCTGAGCTTTTTCTTGCCACAGGTGAACTAATGCAGCCTTGGAGGTGTGCCATGGTTACTAGGATCTGGTATTTTACTAAAGGTGAGAGATAGGAATTCTTACTAGCAAATGTTAATTTTGCCCACCTCATGGAAACAACAGAAAATAAGCAGATCTTTGTCCCTGAATTTATGTCATTTGGTTTTCCTGACACCTAAATGAACTGTATCTCCTTAATCTTATCTTTGAGAAACCACTGGCATCACAAATAGGAGTTTGTTATTTAATGTAGAACTTACTATTAATTTCTCTGCAGTCAGTGAATGTAGAAAACTGAAATATAAAAACCTTTTGACAGAATCTTTGCTACTACCTTTTATCTTGACTGTCTTGGTATGTTAGGAATAGGGATGTAATTCTAATGAAAACAATTCACACTAAATATTTGTTCTTGAGCTTGTTTGTTACCTTATGGATATACAATATTGCGGATATGTTTATTTCAAAGCTCACTTCAAATTCTGATTGATTGGACAGTAACTCTGACTTTATGTAAGTAATCAGTGGTCTCCTGTCTGCCAGCATCGGGTGAGGTCTCATAGAGTTCAATAATGAGTCTTTTACTGTATTTATATATAAGGGAAACTCCTGAGAATCATGATAAAACTCAGGTTCACATAGTTCATATGGTAGCAATTTATTGCCTGGCTGCAGATTTTTTAAATCTCTCTGGCACTACAGGGTTATTACAGTAAGTTAGAAAGACAAGTATTCTAAGTATGAACTTGCTGTTAAGATCTCAAAAATACTAACTGAGTGCTCTTGAATTGAAGCTTTGATGAGAAATAAATCCTTCCTGTGACACTTTTATGCCATGTAGAGATGTGGAAGTGTGAGCAACAGCACATGGCAAGCAAGCTGTTTTCTTTAAGAGCAAGCAAACCAGCTGCTCATCAGGTTGGAGAAGGATTTAGCAGGAAATAAAAGCTCATTGCTCAGATCTGCAAGAGAAAACTAATACTTTATGATTTGTCCTCTGGATACTGAAAAAAAATTGTATTTCTGTCTTCTGTATTTTCAAACACCACAAAGAGTTTATGTTTGAAAACGGGACTCATTTTCAAGTGACAATCTACTTAACATATCCATTTCTGTTCATATCAGTTCTCTCATTTACAGAACGTAAACGACATAAGTAACAAAATCAACTTCCTTATGGAGAATTGTATTGGGTTTGCATGGCCAGGTTTTGGTAGCAGGGGGGCTATAGGGGTGGCTTCTGTGAGAAGCTGCTAGAAGCTTCCCCCACGTCCGACAGAGCCAACGCCAGCCAGCTCCAAGACGGACCCGCTGCTGGCCAAGACTGAGCCCTTCAGCGATGGTGGTAGCGCCTCTGGGATAACATATTTAAGAAGGGGAAAAAACTGCTGCACAACTGCAGCTGGAGAGAGGAGTGAGAAGATGTGAGAGAAGACACCAAGGTCAGTGGAGAAGGAGGGGGAGGAGGTGCTCCAGGCACCGGAGCAGAGATTCCCCTGCAGCCCATGGTGAAGACCATGGTGAGGCAGGCTGTCCCCCTGCAGCCCATGGAGGTCCATGGTGGAGCAGATATCCACCTGCAGCCCATGGAGGACCCCACGCCGGAGTAGGTGGATGCCCCTGAAGGAGGCTGTGACCCCATGGAGAGCCCGCGTTGGAGCAGGCTCCTGGCAGGACCTGTGGCCCCATGGAGAGGAGACCATGCTGGAGCAGGTTTGCTGGCAGGACTTGTGACCCCATGGGGGACCCACGCTGGAGCAGTCTGTTCCTGAAGGACTGCACCCCGTGGAAAGGATACGTGGAAGGGACCCATGCTGGAGCAGTTCATGAAGAACTGCAGCCCACGCTGGAGCAGTTCGTGGAGGACTGTCTCCAGTGGGAGGGGCCCCACACTGGAGCAGAGGAACAGA
>NW_009203131.1:4686-19518 GCF_000690835.1 Fulmarus glacialis | reverse complement strand
TTCCCCGTCCCCTTGTACCACTCGGGGGGAGGAGGTAGAGAATTTGGGAGTGAAGTTGAGCCCGGGAAGAAGGGAGGGGTGGGGAAAAGGTGTTTTAAGATTTGTTATTTCTCATTACCCTACTCTGATTTGATTTGTAATAAATTAAATTAATTTCCCCAAGTCGAGTCTGGTTTGCCTGTGACGGTAATTGGCGAGTGATCTCTCCCTGTCCTTATCTCGACCCATAAGCCTTTTGTTACATTTTTCTCTCCCCCTGTCCAGTTGAGGACGGGAGTGATAGAGCGACTTGGTGGGCACCTGGTGTCCAGCCAGGTTCAACCCACCACCAGAATAAACAAAATTTGATAGAAATCTTCTGTTTCATGATACAGTAGGGGTAGGATTTCTGGATTTTCTTTGTATGGGTCCCTACTTTCCCTATTCTTGCATGTGCATCAGACAGATCGTCTCATTTAATAAGCCTCAAATGCATCTGCTTTCTGATTACATAAACCAGCTGTGTTTTAAGCACACTGACTAGATTAAGAAATTTTTACCCCAGGAGAGCAACACTAACCAAAATGTTTCTGGCTCTTTAAAGCCCTATATAGGGAGCGATCTCATAAAACACTGGGAAAAAAATTGTTGGGCCCCAAATGTAGGTGAGTTGATGCAAGGCTGGGATACTTAACTGTGTACATATTTTCCAACTGGGCAAGGTATCTCAACTGATCCCTTCAGAGAATCATTTATTTAGTTTTACAGCTGTCTAAATGAGCCAACTATGACTCCATAGGAAACGTGCCATACCTCCCCCAAATAGAAGCATTTAACAGCAGAAGGCAACCTAACTGTAGGTCTTCTTTAGCTTCTGTTTAGCAGTAAGAGAAATAAATCCAAATGCAACACCATGCAAGAAAGACGCATACATCAAAATATACCCCTCCAAAAGACTGAAAAGTGTTTGGATGTATCACCTATATATTTTTTAAATTATCTGACATTTTCCAAATTTTCTAATTTTATATCAATTCTACTTCAATGCATCCAGTGTTATTCCGAGTACCGAGAGCCTTGGTCAAATGACATTGTAATGCACTGAAAAGGTTTCCTTTTGATGCCTTGAAACAATAACTGTCAGGAATCTATTTTAATCTTTAGGTAGATAATACTCTGACAGCTACTATCCTTCACCTTTTGGCTTGGTTCCCAAGGAGACTTCCCCTTTTTATATTTCATTTGTTATTGGTTTTGGTTTGCTGCTTATGAACTATCAAATCCAGATTAATCTATCCCATCTACCTGACTCTCCTGCCAACCAAACTGTTCTCATACCCTTCTGCAATCTCCATGTTTGCAGATGTGACAAGCAAGGAATGAAAACAGAGTGTTGTAATGACCACAGAGGGAAAGCTGTCTGGAATCATTGATTACTTCTTGCAGCGCTCCCCTCAGTTATTTAAATAGTATTATATCATCTCAAAGGTTTGTAAACTGAGATACGGAGAAATGAAGTTCCTGCCTGTGCTGTACCAAAAACTAAATAAGCTAGAGCTATGTGCCTTCAATAACATTCTGTGTCTTAGACTCCTGTCACACAGACACTTAAGCATCTGCTCATCTTCGCAGAACAGCTCTTCTGATTTCACTGGACTGCAGGGTAAATTTAAATTTAAAGACATTCTCATTTGCAGACTCAGGACTTATGGCATGATATTTAGTTATCTATGCATCAGGCTCTACTGCCATTTAAGATGCTGTAGGGTATCCCTCCTGGCTTCCAGCTGCTGCTCCAGAACGGTGCACGTTTGTCCTAAGTCCCATGTTATCTATCAGCCCAGATGTCTCTGATGCCCTCGGGCATCTTACAGTGACACCTGTAGAAGCCCAGCTGTCATCACACTAGAATGAGGATTTCAGAACAACATGACTCGATGCAATACAGGGAGAGAATAGCTTTTGTTAACTCCTAGGCATGCGATCTGCAAGCAGAACCCCATCCCATCTACTGTACTTTTTGTTTCCTAAATTGCACTGATATCTTCAAAGGGATGGAGACCATCGAGATGCTACAAGCTACAAGTAATGGAATCAAGCAATCTTTACTGTCTGCTTACCTGCAGTACAATGTCCCGTCCATTCCGTGTGATGTTAACAGTATGGGGTTGTCCATTTGCCATGTTTCTGTGGTCGACATCAATGTTATATGGCTCTTTGGTGCCTCCTAGGCTGTACCGAATTTGTAGATTCCCTAGTGAAAGAAATGTGAAAAGCACCCTCAGGTATTTTGATCTTTACTCACCAGCTATTTTCCCCTCTTTATTTTCACATACAACTGTTATCATTTTACACTTAAATTGCTCTCAGAGCTGGTCTCTGCAGTAGGACAAGAGCTAGTGTTTGAGATTATAAAGCTACTGGGCTGAAAACTGCTTCCAGTTTATAACACAGAAGTGTGACAATGACCAGCATCTCAAACCCAAAGTGTTTGCAAACACTCCAGATTGCAAACCAAACAAATCGGAGCTATGCCTTGAACAATATGGACAATTGGTACAAATTTGAGCACATCAAGTAGCACTTTATTGTCGAGATTATTATCCTTACTGCAGTAAAATTCTTTGAAGTTATACAAAGCATGATGTTTTCTAAAGAATAAACCATTGATATGCATTGAATAAAGGCAAAAATTACAACAAATTAACACTGACACATCTACACAAGAGACTTTCTTGTTCTCACATTTAATCATTGTTGATGGGTGACCGTCTGGACTTTTATGGAAATTTAATAATATTCGGTGAAATGAAAACCTCAGGTTATATTGTTAGAAAAGTACAGTCAAAAGTGGTTAATTGATATTCATGACATAATGCCAGACAGATTTTGCTTTTCTAAACAAAAGTGAACTGTTTGCTCTTCATAACAAATTTTAATATTTGATTAAAAGGAAGGATGCTTGAAAAGGGAAATGCAGACCCTGTTATTGATGAAAACCTGAAATATTCTGGCCCAAAAGAGCAGCCCTAGACCTTTATAATTATAGTTTAGATGTCTGACATGGGATTTCTCTCATGCACCTTCTTTCTTCCCCATGAAGGGAAAAATTTGAGTGGCATGTGGAATACTCGTATTAACTTATCCCACAGAAGAGAATGGTAGTAAAATCATCCTAATTATGATTTTCACAGGGTACTAAGGCACTATTTGGAATCCAGATATATTCTGTTTTGATACTGTACCAGAAAATGGTCCATATCCAATTTTCAACCATCACCAAAATGTTTAGGATCTTATATACTATGCTACATCCGTACTTTAGCCACCTCATTGGATAGTCAGATTTTCAGAAGAACAGTACATTACACTTTCCACTGACTACTGGTGATATTGCCAGGACTTCAGTGATTAAGGTGCCTACATGTGGATGCCTACTTGTCCCCTCCATAATGCTAGTTCATGGCATGGATCTGACTCTTATAGCAAGTTTTTTGGGGGGTTGGGGTTTTTTTGTTTTGAGAGGGAGGCTTGGCTAGTGAAACCCCACTGCATTGAACAGTTACATCAGTACAAAATTTAGTACAGCAGAATACAGGTTCAGGTTCCATGTACTTTACTTTTACATGACAAGGCTGAAGAGACTTTCCCATTAGTTCAGACCTTCAACTGAATGCCAGCCTGGGGTTATTATCAATTGTGCCTTCAATGGAGACAGCCCAGAGCAGATGCTTACCAGACGGCTTGACAAGCACAGCCATGAAGTCCTGGGTATAGGAGCTGATGTACAATAGAACACAAGGGGACTTGGTGGTACTGAAGCTGAAGCTGAGCTCTTCTTTATTCAAGTTGAGTTCGGGCACTGTAGTCTCAGGATCTGTAGAACTCAAAAGCGTTCGGCTAACTAAATCCTTCATGCTAGTCCCTGGGGAGTGGAAGTTGTAACGAAGCCACATTCCCTCTTCAAAAAATGCTCCAACATCTTGAACATAAAAGGAAAAGAAAACAAGAAAAAAGAAAAAGAGAAATTAAACTTGCTGACACCTTTTGGATGAAACATACTGCTACTGACTTAACCTGTCCTAAGCTATACATGTTTCTACTGCTGCATTATTTAAGCACTTTGCCATTATTAAGTCAAGAGTCTCACTATTTTCCAATGAGAATGAAAAGGACAATCTCCATTTTATTGGTGGGTACCTGGATTCACAGAACAAAGGAAAGACAGACAGAAAGGCTATGCCTGTATCCCCTATCAATACTACGTACCAGAAGAACCACGCTTTAGGTTTATTCTCATTGAGGTCTTGCAGCAGAGAATGTTCCAAAAAAATAGATACAAGGAAGAGAGATTTAAGGGGCACAGTAAATAACCGCTGTCAAGGAAAAGGAAAACCAGCAATTGTGACCTGCAGATTTGAGTGGATTTGGAAGGACCTCGCAAAGGAATGACGGCAATTCCAGCACCTGAAAGACTTGAAATAGGATTGGACACAACGCTAGAAAATCATCCACTGCTAGCACAATCCTTCATGAGAAATGCATAACCAGGATGCCCTTATGGGAGATAAATTAACTAGGGAGCTTGACTCAGTAGGGAACAAGGCAAGAGGCACCTGAACTGTAGCTCCCAGGAGGTGCTACCCAGAGAAAGTTTTCAAACCAATCTGAGACAAAATGTCATGTTTCAATACTCCTGACAGAAAAGAAAACTACTTTTGGCAGAATTAATACTTTCAGCTGAAAAAGCATTGCTATTACTTCTCATAATAATGCAGTCCTGCCTATTTCTTAACATTAAAAACATAATTCAAGGTTGACATTCTTACAGCAAAGGCTGACTTTGACAGCCTCCTATGGGAATCACAGCACAGTTGCCTATCATTGGTAGTGTATAACCTATTAAGTCTATTGGGGATCGCTGGACTGGCTTCCTATGGCAGTCATTTATTTAGTGACTGGACAGGTGCTGGAGAGGCTTTGCTGTCTGGGACAACACCATTAAAGGAAATTTTTTAATTACATGTGAACTTAATTAAGAAGGTATGTTTATGAACTTTTCATAAGGGATTAAAGAATGATGAATAAAGATTATGAGCATAGCATGAGCGCTGTATTTAAAGACCGGTTATAAGCAAGGCTTAAAGAGGTGACCAGTCTTTAAAAAAAAAATCTTTCATCATTTACTACCTTCCTACATGATGCAAAGTTGCCACAGATTGGTACAAAATTGCCCATCTAAACTTCTGAAAAATCAACACACTATCTTTATTTAAATAGAAATTTCATTTTTATCCCCTTTTAGCATTTGGAGTCTTCACACAATTCTAAGCAAAGGCTTTATCTCAAAACATATGAAGCAAGATGTCCATTTTACAATCATCTGTGCAGTGATACAGAGCAAGTCAGGAATGAGCCTCCAGACTTTATTCAGAGTAGCCGAGCAGAGAAAAGATAAGAAGACAGGTAAAATTGTCATAGACTTTATTGATGTTCCTTTCTAGAATTTTGCTAAATCTAGTGCTGGAAAAGTTTTATGTTTTCCTCTTACCGTATAAAAATTCTCCCAAACTCAAAATATCATAGTCACTGTCACTGTGCAGCCGTATAAAACATGGAGTCAAGCTGTAGTCCCAAGGTGCTATAACTAATTCGATCATTCTGATAGATTTATAACTGCCATTTTGTAGAAGAAACCTTAAATTACCCCGAAACAGTTATGGGAGAGGCAATTCAGTTTAACAACTATATTTTGCAGTAGACTCAACTTAAGTACTCCTGGATTAAAAGTGAAGGGCCCTGTCCTGAAAATACTTCCCCAAATTGTGACGCCTTCTGCTGTTAACAGCAGTGTTGAAAATAAGCGTTAGCACTTACAAATCTAAAGCAGTGTACACTGTAGCTCTAAGTATTTGCAAGACTGGCTTAAAAATATCCCTGTGACCGCTAATTTATTCTTCTTCAACCTCTGCTTCTAGCTCACGCAAGCTGCTCCTCGGGCAGATGCTGTATCAATTACGCTGCTGTGGTGCTGGCAGAGCTGCTCGCCAGAGCCGGCGTGCCGGGTCCCGGCGCACCAGGCAGCCCTGCCGTTTGACACTGCCACTCTGCTGGCGGGGACCGCAGCCCCTGCGGAGGCTCCGCGTACGCACAAAGCATACCGATGCAAAATTATGTTCGCCTCCGGCCTGTTTACTGCTTGTCGTGCCTTTTATTTTAGGAGCAATCTTCAGGATTGCCTGGCGCTATGCTTGCCCGGGGCCTTATGCACTGGGAATACTGGGACCTTCAGTCCTGACCTCAGTGCTGCTCTGGGGCTGAACTGGAACGTGTGCAACGCATTTTCCAAAGCTGTAAATGTTATGAATTGCTACTTTAAATGTTCATTACTACAAAGAAAGCTTTAAGTAAATGGTGCTCTCTGAAATGGTAAGATTTTTTTTTCCCAAAAGGGTTTCACGACAGAGCAAAGAATGTTCTGTACGTTTAACTTGATTTGCGCTGAGAAAATAATTTTCAGTATAGCTGTATTATTACAGGTGTACAAGCTATTGTAATGAGCCTTGAAATTCTCCTCACATGCACAGCACCTCTTTCAAGAGGAAGGATAAGAGAAAGGTTCACTTTGGCTGTGTGAGTGTATTAGGCCCTCAACAGGAAGATATCGAATCCCCTCAAGTTCCAGCTCAGCAAAGAGGTTGATGCACATGATTATGCTCTTTACTGAATGAAGCTGAAGTCCTTGCAGCAGGGCTGCAAAGTGCTCAGCAGCTCACAGGATCAGGCTGTTTAAACTATTAGGAAATATTAGAAAAAGCTAAAGGATAATTTTCGCTATATTGAACGCAGATATAAGATGACTTGGAAATGCTGAGAGCTGATCAATGAAAAAACTATCTACTTGGAGGTCACAAGCATGTCATCTTCCTGAAGCTCTGATAGAAGGAATATCTAAGTCAGTCCTTCATTCAGAAAACTATTCAAGCTGCCTGAATAAAATGGGTAAAACGCAGCACAAACCCTGCTGCTGAAATGTGGGTGATGTTTCCATGCACCACCCTCTGCTTTCTTTTGTAATATTTCAAACGCTATCTGAAAAGATGCGTCTTGGGAGCTCAGGCATAAGGCATAGTGAAAGTTTCCTCTGCAAACTGCCCTTTCGAGGCAGAAGACTTGGGGAAATGAATGTGGCAGTAACAGATCAGTTTTCTTTGGAAAGCAGTACCTATTTCTACACCAGTATGCAATGCGGTCATCCTTTGTGGACAGACTTTGCAAATACATACAGTTTGGCTTGCTTTGGAGAGGAACCCAGAACAGGGCTTGTGGATCATTAGAAATGACTTTATCAAGCAAGATGCATATCCCCATTGTGAACTGCACATATTTTACAAAACTGTCTGGTTTCAATTTGAAAAGGGATGAAGCAAAAGCTGATCCAAAACTTCCACACAAAATGCACATGTACCCAGAACTGACAAACTTATTTTGAAGGTTACAGTTCTTTGGTCATCTCCCCAGTCTCCCTCTCCCTACTCAGCTACTTTTACTTTTGTACACTTTCATTATTTCTGGGATCAAGAGTATTGAAAGACTGGAGGAAAAAGCCAAATAGCTACAAAAAAAACCATTTCTCTTACAAAAAATCCACAATGTCATGACATTTCTGGGCCAGCGTTGTAGGCCTAAGAACCTGATTGTCCTTTGCTGCTGGTTTAACATCAGTGAAATGTCAGGTAGCCTTCTCAGGTAGATACAATGATTCTGGTAGCCATACACTCAGTCACAACCAGAACATGTCTTCTTTCTCCATTACTTTCTCCTCACCTGTGAAGAGCATTGCCAGCATTGCACAGGTGTGGCTGAACACAGCTTCAGCAAGATTTTCTGTCTGGAGGCATATATAGAAGATACAGAACTCCACAGGCTTCACAGCAATTGAATTGGCTCTGTGCTGACAGTCGGGATACAAATGTCAATAGGGATTTTTATGAATCAAGTTCAAGATATTACTCCTAATAAATAAAGAAGCAACAGATCTGTGGAGCTACCAAAAAAACCCACCCCCCCAAAAAAACCCCAATTTCAACACAGGAGCTTTTCAAGAGCGGCACTGTAAGAGGTGGAGTCTACCTTCTGCAGTAGGACAGCTCTCACTGTCTCACAACTGCCATTTCACATTTTTCCAAGTATACTCAAGACCTGGCTTGTGTCACCTTTCACCTGGGGACCAAGGAGAAAGTAATGCTTGTTACTTCTCTGGTATTGCTGTATTTGGCTTTTTTGACGCTGGGCCTTCAAAAAAATCTTATTATTGGGCAATAACAGGGTAAAATCCCTGCCTCAGAGAAGCTGGAGACAAAATCCTGACAACTATGAAGCCTGGCCAGGACACATGAAAAATGCAGCAGAGAAAGATTCTCGCCTCTTTGTTTCACAACACTGACTGAAATGCCTTCTTAGAGCTGGAAGCATGTCCCATCTGGAGTCCCTAAATGCCTCCTTGGCCGTGCTCAGTATTCAGTAAATTAAAAATATTACTCTGTGATGCTGCTTGCCAGTGCTCAATGTTATGTCTTCTCTGCATGGAGTTCTGGATGTGAAAAGTAGCATTTTCAAAATCCTAAGGAAGGACAGTCACTGGAGGCATTCTGGCACTTGGTGTATGCACAAAATTTGTTAGGGCAATTTAGACAGCTGTACAAAACCTCTTTCCCAGTGCATAATTTTCTTTCCTTTTTGATTTCTCATATAGTTATGAATATTGAAAATAGATTAACTAGAGCTTGCTTTTCTGGTTTGTGACTAAAAATGTGCTAAAGAGCACCAGAAATTGCAGCTACTTCCAGGCTGTGGTCACAAAGATTAAGACTGTTTGCCAAGATACATCCTGGCCATAGGGCATCAGTAAAGGGTCAGAATCTCACAGCTGTTGATCTGGGAGAGAATTTGAGTGCTCTGAAGACGGTAATGCTTATCATTTATCTCGTTAGCTCACTCAACATTTTATTCTACCTTCAGGCTCACAGTATTTAGTACGTGAAACCGAGAAGTGGGGATTTAAAGGTTTTGTCCTACATCCTCAAGTCTCATATTCTGGCTGCCAACTGTAATAATTTGTGATGCACGTTTGAATTTTCTATGTGTAGAGTAAAATACCAAAATACAGCAATTGCTTGTTGGCATTAATAGAATAGTACTCTATAAAAAAAGCTTTCTTGAACAAATGACCATCAGAATTGGGGGATATGTAAAATAATGCGCACCAGTGAAACCATGGGGCCTGATCATAAATCCATGCAAAGTTTCCCGCTACCTTCAGTAGAACAGGATGAGTGCCACAGAAGATGGGGTTAAGCCAGCTGATTCATTACACCTTCAAGCCTCCCTAGTCAATGCTGACAGGTAGATCCGGCCGGGAAGAAGTTTGGCCCACCTGTGCAAGGCTGAGCCCTGAACCTTCTTTTGCAATAGCCCTGTAAAGCAGGTGCCTTTTATTCTACCTTGCTATACCTGGACAGAAGTGGATATGCCAAGGAAAGCCTAAAAATGTCAGGAAAATCACATTTGCGGTTCACTCTGCACTGATGTGAAACTACTATAGATCTTTCTGTAGCTACAGCTGTTTGAACTGATGCCGAAGACAGCAGGGTCAGAATAAGGGAATGGCAACCTGCACTGTGTATTCTCTGCTGAATCTAAATGAAACGCCAGCTCCATTCTAATAGAAATATCCAAAATGGTTAAAAAAACCCCATCAAATAAAACAGGATGGATGAAGAAAAATGTAATGTCAAATATACAACAGAACAGGTTTCATGATTTCCTGCTGGGGAGTCTTTGGAAGTGCTCTTTAGGTAACCTCAGAGAAAAATTTGCAGCTTTGCAAGAGCCATTTGAGAAATATTAGAGACTGCCATTTGATGATTGCACAGTATTCAGAGTGACAACTTTGACAGGCGAGATCTGGCTTCAATTCCTTCTTGTACCACAGGTATCCACTCTAAAAGTGAGCAGTTCCTTGCTTCCCTCATCATCTCATTCGCTTTCTGCATTACCATAATAAAAACATCTTCTCGCATCACAGAGCTATTGTAAGGATAAATACCTTATCAGCTTGTGAGGTGCCAATACTACTCCAATAGCATGCAGGTGTATAAATATTGCACACGGGTGTCTGGTGCGAGAACCTCAAATCTCTCAGCTGCCTTTGCACACGCACGCAGCAGCCGGCAATGTTGCTGAAGCTGCTCTACTCATCTTTCACAAAACATCTGTGTTCAGTGAGCAATGACACCAGAGCAGGCCTATTATAGTCAGCTGACAAAGAAATTGAAAGTTTATCACATTTTCTGAGCCAGGACTTACTTAGTATTTTTTAACTTATTACCCTGATTTCTTTGCTTTCTGTATACAGAATAAGAAATCCTTGCATTTTATAAGTAGTTTATTATGGATGGTAGGTGGGCTGGCAAGTTCAGTTTATAATCAGGTTGATATCTCTGTGAGATATGTAAGTAGCATGGAGAAGGTCTGTTTTGCTTTAAAAAGAAAAAAAATGGTTTTTTCCAAAAAAAGAATTCTTGCAACTTAAGTGAAATGCAATTTTCAAAGCACTAGACCACAACTGTGCATGTTTAAGAAGGCAGTATTGACAGGACAGCAGAATGGAATAGCTTTAGAGAGTATTTTTTTTTTTTGTAAGTATATGGAGGCTAAGACCCAAGTCCTGAAGTCTGATCTACAGGTAGAAAAACCTGGCTGCAGCATTCAGACTTTCCAGACTGGGAGCCTAACATTCCCAACCCAAGGAAAATTTCTGATGTAACTTTCGGCTAACAGATCACGATCATGTTGTGTATAGCATAATTTTTTTGGGGGTGAAAGGGAACAATGCCTTGATTTTCCAGGTTCTGGGATTATGAACAATGAAAACTAAGAATTTAGTTACCTTAAACCACTTGAACAATCACCTCCCCATTACTTACAGCAAAGAAATGAAATGCATTTGAAACCAGCAAAATAAAAGGAATTGAATGGGTATTAGGGCAGAATTTGGAGATGCTCAAGTGTCAGTCTAAGAGTCTGTGGAAGGGTGCAGAGCTGCTTCACCCATGTGCCATAGCACCAGATCTGGTATGTCTTTTTTGCATCCACTCAGCCTAGTAAAAAGCTGATTTTTCTCTTTGAGGCAGAGAAGGGAGCAAGAAAGGAAGGAAATCTGACCATGACAATACTACTGTAAGGGCTTTCAGGGTTCATGCAAATATAAAAACAAACATGAAGGAGTTCTGTTCGGGCATTGGCATAAGGATTGCAATAATTCACACTGTGAATCTGAGCTTTACTTGAAAGAAAGAAAAAAGTGTATACACTGTGCTCATCCCCTTGGTGTTTGTTGATGCAAATTGAGTAACTGCACAGAAACCGGGAAGCTTTGAATTTACCCTTCCAGCACACCTGAAGGCACATGAGTCACAGCACCACCTATTTAATTTTTTTTTTTTTTTAGCCGCACTCTCTTGGCGGTGGGCAATTTCTTCTCCTGCTGTTGATCCACAGCACTTCAATACCCAAAGGAGGAATGCTTTCTCCCTGGGGCATTCCCCACATCACAGTGCTGCCACACACTCTGCATAGCCATTTCAGCATTTGACCTTCACTCTTTTTGCTTAAAGGAAGGAAAGAGTTTGTTTTTTAAAGGAACAAAAATTAATTGTTTTCTCAGAAATGCTTTTATGATGATAGGACAGCTGTGGGAGGAAAAAAAAGATAATTTATGCTTAAGCAAAGGACAGGGAAAGGTCAGAAAGCAATCTGTAGGACTGCAGAAACACTGCAGCTATTCCTCAGAACAATTTCTCTGAGCAATGAAAGGAGAAGAGAAGCCAATTGCATATGCCCCAAATACAAAACAAAAATAAAGTTAAAATAGATGTCAGACTGCATTTTTGTGGTTTTTTTTGTCCTTGTAGAAAAACAGTGTAATTTCCAGGCCACTACCACATCAGTCACAGTGTGATCTGCTGCTAATAAGTCTGGAGACAATGCAATTTCTTGTCAATCATCAGTCAGTGGCTCTAAGAATGGATTTCATCAGCAAAAGAATCCACAATGTGCAAGGCCTGTTTTTATTGAGATGTGTTTATTACTTATGAACCATTGTATGGTGATTTTCTTATAGTAATGATGGTTTTTTTTTCTTTGATTTTTCCTATCACTTCTTTTGCTAGCAGTTTCAGTATGTAACCAGTCCCAAAAAGTTTACCATGGGGACGTGACTTGAATATCAAAATAAAATTTTTGGATAAGAAAAGCTTCCTGTGGCAAATTAAAATCAACAGGAAGAGAAGACTGTGGTATAATGAAAGGTATTATATTATGCCACCTTTCACTTCTGCTGAGTAGCATATTTTTCTGGTAATATCTCGTATTGGTTTGAATGTGATGACTTAAAAAGTCAGGCACTATTGATTATCAAATCAACAGAGATACTTGTCCTGGAAGATTTACTCGGAGGAGTAAAATAACGAAACCTAGTCCTAGTTTATCGTGCAAAGCACTAACCTTGTTATTTCTTGGCAGCTAACGTGAATTCCTAGTGAAGGTAACAAAGGAGAATGTTCTTGCTTGCCTCATATTAGACTCACCCAACATCACAGCATCCAACTGCATACTGTGGTGCAGGTTAGAAAACCACAAGTAACAGAGCAATATTCAACTATGTCCTTGCTATAAAGAATGGAATTGGTTGAAAACAGAGAATGTAGTCTTTAAAAACACATTCACAGACATTTCAGTGCTTTTAGAGAGGGGAAAGTGTCAAAGTGTTAATGAAAAATGAATTGAAATATCAGAATTGCGATGTTTTCATCCAAATCAACTCAAATATAATTTAGGTAACATTTTTATTTTACAGGGAAAGCAAGGAAAGATTCCCTGCTATAATTTTATAAATTTTTAATTTTTTTTTTTTAACTAAAATATACTCGGCTCTTCTGTCAGTGTTTATTTTGCTGTCGTTAGTACTGTATGTTTGCCCTTTGTATCTAGAAAATATATCCAGTCTTGTCTCATGGACCAAGAGGACATGGTACAAGATTCCAGGAGCTGCTATTAGAAAGAAAATGTAGGATCCCCTTCTTTCACAAGCCCAGGGAGTTTGACAACATGCACAAGATGTTCCAGTGCTTTACTTGATTTAAAAGGCTTAATGCAAGTTAAATTTACAATGTAAAATTTAATGGGCTGAAAATGAACTGTTTTAAAGACCTCATTATCAGCACTGTTTGTTACAGAGGTTTTACAATTATTTTGTTTATTTTGTCTATTTTGTGTTTAATTTATCCTCTAACTTTATCACAGTGCCACATCGTTGTTTCTACAGAGAAGCCCCATGAAGTCACCCAAACTAAATCATATTTGGAGATATTCTAGATAAGTACATCAGTTTTCAGCACTAACAGATAGGAAACTGGTAATTTGCATTTCATACATAAGGTCTTAAAGATTTAGAGAGAGATTTTTAGCCTGGAAGAGTTTTGATATTTAAAGCAGAGATCTGATGTCATGTGTAAATGGCACAACACCGTTGGTACAGAGATCCCCACGCTTAGCATGAGTACCTTTGCATGACTCAGTGCTGCCCAGCAGCAGTAGCTTACAGCAGGTTTTACCTCGTGCCCAAAGTATCACTGTCAGAGCTCTGGGCCTTTGGCTGGACTGGGAGGCTGATAAGGAGAATATTATAGTACAATATAGTATAATATTACTGCTGTTGCTATGACTGCACTTACAGACCAGCCAAAACCAGGGTGTGTCTGTGTTAGGTGCTCAGTTATTCCCCTAATGATATTTTTTATTCTGTTAGCTCCACATCCAGGAAAAATAAAACATTTTAGCTTAGAGCTAGTTTTGGCAGAAGTTTGAGGTTTATCTAACCATAAAAGAAACAGAAAAACACAAATAAAAGCCAGTGTGATGAGTTTTGGCAATACAGAAAAAAACTAAAAAGTAAATTCACTGAATGTGGCATGGCAGCAATTCTTTCCTTTTTTTTTCTTTTTTTTTTTTTTGAGTCAACACGTGATCTGTAAGAGTTCCAGCCTAAATGGGTTTCCTCTAACATAACTGCGCTAGCAAACAGAAATACTAAATACGCATTACCATTCTTCAAACTCACGACAAACCATTTGCTAAATTAACTGAAATCACTGTACTCACATTCTCAGGAGTTACTGTATGTACAGTCCTGAATGTGATAGACATGTTTTATAATTTGTCTTTGAAGCAACACAGCATAGTGAAACCTGATGAAATTCCTGCATGCAAGCACAGTGGAAGCCATTACCTAAAGCAGCTGCTGCTTCACTTCTGCTGCACTAGAAATACATCATATTTATTGGAATTTATAAAATGGTCACGCTAGAGATTCATCAGAATATCCGGTGATGTGAAAACAATCCCTTAGCTTTTAGAAGAGGGTGCTCCAATGTGTGAGCAACATCAGCAGTGGACAAAGCTCTGTTATGATAAAATGAAATGAAGGTGGATACACATGGATATAAATGAAGGTGGCTGAAGTGTGTGAGGAGAAAATACAATCCATAACCAGCATCAGGTAAAAAGATCGCCTCTTTCTGTTATAAACTTGGTTTCCTCTAAGTGTGGCTGGAAGGGAGCAGGGTATGGATATTTGCAAAGTAATCCTCAAAGTCTGACTCAGAAAAAAAAGAGAAGTTAAGGAGTTGGAAACCAGAATGTCAAAGGACAGGAGCTTTCCCCTACTGCCAAGACAGCTTCATGAAGGGAATTTGGTGACTGGTGGCCCAGCCTGCCTGCAGGATTCCTGGT
>NW_009203131.1:4253-4665 GCF_000690835.1 Fulmarus glacialis | reverse complement strand
GTTTACGAGGCTAAAGGTTTCTTTAAGATCACAGATACTGATGTGAACAGCAGTCACATTTTTTAGTTGAAACTGTAGGATTAGTACCTTTTGAGAAAGCTTTTAAAATTATTAGGAAAAACAACAGACTGCATGATTTTGTGTACCAATAAATGCACAGTGAAAGAGAGCTGCTGAGAGATATTAGTACCTCAGGTAAATGTGGCGAAACCTTTAGAGGTGTTGAGAAGAATATTTCAAGAATATAATGAGAATATCCTATGAAATGTAAGGGAAAAAAATGAATGGCCACAAAGCCTGCAATCCGTGCAAACATTTGGAAAATTATATTCCCATTACTACTTACTTTGTCACAATAATTTCTGGTCAAAATAAGAAAAAACATGTGGAAATAAATTATCATCTTCATTCT
>NW_009203131.1:0-4199 GCF_000690835.1 Fulmarus glacialis | reverse complement strand
TCTTTCTTTCTTATGCAGGCCTTTGTGTCCATAGTAAATCGCTCTCTTACAATCATTGATTTTGAAAATTCAGAACATATTTTAGGCATTTCCAAAGGACTGACACAGATGTGGGAGCTCTGTATCTTCCCTTACCCTAGCAAGTTCAATCTCTAACCCAGTTTGAGCTACTAAAAGACTTGATCTGGTTATGGATGGATAGAATTTTGAATCCAAATGCTGGCCTCCCAATTTATAAGATGTTCAACCCAAAGCTCACACCTGTGTATCTCCAAATACGTTTCTGAATGAGACTAGGTAGCTTTTGTTTAAATCCATGTTTTTCCTAAAGAAGTAACCATGACATTGTGCTAGTAGGAATTTATTGTTCAACAGCTCAAGACTACGGAATACAGTCTGCCAGACCTGCTATGACTACAGGCATTCCTTGATGCATTTTGTTGTGCTATTTGATTTAAATAGGTAACATATATTAGCACTAATGAAAGATGTGGTTTTAAATCATCACATTTAAATCCTGGGTGTATAATTTGACTTGTTTGTAAGAAGTATTAAACAGGATTTACTTGTTTAATTAATAAAAGCTGAAGCATTGATTCTGTTGTGTTTTTTTCTCAGGCAGATAGTTCTTCCATACTCTGCCTCCTGCACTAAAGCATTTACCTTTAATGCAAAATGGTCCATCATAGGCAGTTTTGGAGCAGTCACAGGAGTAGCCGTTGTATTTCTCGACACATTTACCGCCATTTGCGCAGTACATCCCGTAGCTTGTGCAGTGGCCAGAGCAGCCAGGCTTCACCCCTGGCGTGACTTTCGCTCTCTCTTCCAGGTCCAGCGTCACCCCGTTCATCCTTAATGAACGAATACAACCTAGGAAGCCTCTCTGGCCTCCTGCAGCACCTGAGAGGGAATGTGAAACTGTGAGACAAAACTGGACAGATTTTGTTGTTGTTGCTTTATATGAAATACCCTGCTAAGCTTGTGACAACAGCTGGAAATAAGTAACTTCTTTGTAAAGGCAAGGAATTGCCTTGTCCTAATGACAATGAAATCAATGAAACCTAACCTTTTGATGCCATGCCGTAAGTAAGCATAAATAGTAGGTGTGTTTGCTTTACACTGATTAGACATTAGAGATTCTACAGCCCTCCACTGTAAGACTTCATTTCATTTCAACTTCAAGACTTTGAGGGATAACAGCAGAATAAATGGGATTGGCTCGATTGCTAAAGTATAGCCTTACTCTCCATATGATTAGTGATGATGGATGCTAATAATGCTATAATATGTTACGCAGTGTTACATTTTCAAAGCCACAATTGGGAGAGAAGGAAAAGATTTAAATCCCCACTCTCAGTTGCAACAGGAAATATAGATGTCGATTTCCAAGCAACATCAGGTATATTGTTTAGTTGCCTGAGTACAGGGTGAAGGATGTAACACTGAAGAGCTACGTTTGAAAATCTGGGTTGAGGTGGCTTTTCTTAGCAGTCAATAAGAACTGTTCCTTTTTCCCCCTTGGTAAACAATTGCTGAAAAATGTGATTTCAGCTAGGAAAGTCCTATCTGGGGCTGCATTAGAAACAAAAGAAAACCTTGAAAAATGCAAGCAAATAACAATGAGTGGTTGTCATCCTTTCTCCTCATCCTCTCATCTCTTTGATTAGTGCAGTGCCGCAGGTGCTAAAGAGTCCCTGAGGAGATCTGAACGCTCATGACCACAGAGCACAGAGGCTGATATTTACCTGAGTGGGGAAGAGGACTAAACACAAACCAAAGAGAGAGGGCTGCTTCAAATCAACTGCTGGTAACTGGATGATTTGGAGTAAGAGGAGGCAATGCTCGGTCTCTGCCAAGTGCACAGGGCAGAGAGCATTCTGGTGTGGTTCCATTCTATGTAAACTCATATATATACTATGTAAACTCATATACATTCTATGTAAACTCATACATGTAGTGAAAAAAAAAACCCCTAATACATCTAATTCCCTTCTTTCCCCTCCCGGTGACTGTCCTAGCCCCCAGGACATGAAGACATCATCCCTCAGGCTCTCTTGCTGGCCCAAGGAATAGATATTTATTCTACAGAAAGTGGAGCAGGAGGCACCGAAACAATTCTTCTTCGGTATTACTCTCCAGGCCCCAATGTTCAGGGTGTTCTTTTGGGACACTCCAACTCAAATTGATTCTCTTCTGACTCTGGGTAAGGATCTAAATCTGTTCTTTGAGATGTCTGCTCCAATTACCAAGTTATATGAAATGGATATGATTCAGAAAGAAAGAAAATCTGGTGCAGATTTGGACATTCAGTTTTTGGCAATAAAGGTACTAGGTATTTTAAAACACTGCTGGTGTTACAGTTAATTCAAAACTATCAATAACAATCATCATTATTAACAATTCCCCAAGAACTCAGGCTGGAAAAAAATCCAGCTCTTCCCGTTTTCAGCAAAAGGCTTGGTATTTCTTTTAAAAGGTTAAGGTTCCCTCTTTTAAACAAACTTCACATTTCAGCTTATTTTGAAACTGCCTTTTATTGGGATCACAGTCAGCAGTAAAGGAGAATCTGAGCTTGTAAATAATGACTGCACATCTGGTGACACATTATACACAGTTTGCAGTGACACTGTGCTGTTTTCTAAGGCAGTGAAGGCTTTAAACATAATTTTAATTCATTTCTGCTGTTGAACCCTGACTAACATGGGAAAAAATTGAGATAATGTCTTTTTTTCCTTCCCCCTTCCCACTTCTCCTGTTAACAGATATATAGAGAGGTAGGAAAGTGCTTCTTTGCTCAACATTTCATGCAGTTCTGACTCCAGCTAATGGCACTTGGCATGTCTGCACTTCGCAGCCCTGGGGCTAACAGTCAGAGAAATACAAGTGCTGCTGGAATAGCCTGCCCAAAATGTAGCAGAGACCAGCAGCTCCAGAAAGCAGCTGGACTAACTTGGTTCCAGGGAATGCATTTGTGTAACACTCTGTGATGCTTTCCTACATTGAATGGGCAAACAGCCCATGAGACTAAAGGGAAAAGACTGCAGTAAGAGCTGTGAACACAAAAGCGCGGGCAATGATCAAACCTAAAAAGGCTGAAAGTGCTGCTGAGGCTAGGATGGGCACTGCAGGCACATGCAGTCCTGGCAAGACCTATGCAGAATTTTTCACTTCTGTGGTGAGTAAGTGTGTGTGAGTGAGAGAGACACTCGGCAAAAAAGGAGTTTGGCACTACTGCCTGCTAGAGGTACTTTCAGCCAGGAGCTGCAGGTGGGGAAAGACAAAATGACAAGTTGCCAGCACAGAACATTTTTCTCTTAGCTGATCCTCTTATTTCTGTAATTATGGACATGCTTGTCTTTTCTTCTTTTTTTTTTTTTATTTTTTTTCCCCCCTGTGCTGTCATACAAGTGCTTCAGGAGTGCAACTTCCCACATTGAACTAACTGCTGCTGATAAGACGCAAGGCAAAGAGTGTTCAGCATGTGAGAGCAAAGCCCAGTTACCCGCTCTGCATCTTACCAACATAGAGCTGGCTGTACAATTCCAGTCGTGTGTGTCCTTCTGTCGGTGCTTTCCGGACCTCCAGGGGTAACTGGTCTACCTGCAGGCTGGCCTGTTTGACATTCCTCTCAGCATTGACCCGATGCCACTGGTCATCATTGAGCTGGTTGGGAGATCTAACGACGATTTCCACGGGCCCATTTCCAACATCAAATGAAAAGGCAACCTCTGTAGCAGCTGAAACACCAAGCAAAAGGGAACCCGTCTTACATTGTAAACAAATTCACTTAGACTTCCTAAACAGAAAGGAGTCATATTTACTAGAAATACGCGCTGCTCAGCCACCTTTCAGAATTTATAAGCACGTTCAATTCCTTCTAACTTGAGTAGAAGTTAAAGTATTTCCAAGTAAGCCATTGTGAAAAGCTTCTATAGCACGTGATGGAAATCAAATCAGTTTGCCTTGTAAAATTTAACCAGAATAAATTATATCCTTGAAGAGGATTTTTTATTTCCGCTAATAATTTCAATAATATTGGAAAAACCTGTTCACCAGCTTTTAGAAGAAAACATCGACAGACCCTGAAACAATGACATTAATTTTTGATTTCTGCAGTGTTGTGGTTTAACCCGGCAGGCAGCCAAACACCACACAACCGCTGGCTCACTGCCCCCCCCGCAGTGGGATGGGGGAGAGAA
>NW_009203130.1:429-4625 GCF_000690835.1 Fulmarus glacialis | reverse complement strand
AAGAGATTAAAAATATTCCATCTGCTCAAAACTAGGTTCCAAAAGCTTCACAAACCCATCCCACTCCTTTAAAACCCAAAGAGTTTAAAGCTTGCTCCTGGCTAACTTTATAATCAATTCTCATTTTTCTCAAGTAAGACAGATAATTGCACCAGCCTTTTGTCCTTAAAAGGGACAGACTGTCCTGCTCCTGCACCCCGTTGTTATCATACCACCTACCTACCTAACACGGTCAGTCAGTCCTGATACATGTCTAGCCCCAGGTGGTATTTCATCGGGAATCTCACCTGCAAGGTTTTCCTCCTAAATGAAAACTACTACTGCAGCGATACAACCCCTTTCCACTCACCGTATCATCTCTTTCACTAAAAAATTACAAGCTTATTTGTCTTCTAGGTCCACAAGGCAGAACAGGAAACCCTGGCAAGCCAGGACCGAAGGGGAAAGCAGGAGCTACGGGCAAGGCAGGCCCACGAGGGCCCAAGGGTTTAAAGGGTAATCCTGGAAAAAACGGGGCACCCGGAAAGAAAGGGCCCAAAGGGAACAAGGGCGAGACCGGGATGCCAGGACCCTGCACCTGTAATGCCAACAAAGCCAAATCTGCCTTCTCCGTGGCAGTCTCAAAGAGCTACCCAAGGGAAAGGCTGCCCATCAAATTTGACAGGATCCTGATGAACGAGGGAGGACACTACAATGCTTCCAGTGGGAAATTTATATGCAGCATCCCAGGTATTTACTACTTCACTTATGATATCACTTTGGCCAACAAACATTTGGCCATTGGCTTGGTTCACAACGGGCAGTACCGGATCAAGACTTTTGATGCCAACACTGGGAACCATGACGTTGCTTCTGGATCAACCATCCTTTCTCTGAAGCAGGAGGATGAGGTATGGCTGCAGATCTTTTACTCAGAACAAAATGGGCTCTTTTATGATCCCTACTGGACAGACAGCTTATTTACTGGCTTTCTGATATATCCTGATCAAGATTATCTCAATGAAATATAGGATGAGAAACTAGCCTGTGGGAAAAAATAGGAAATGCATGAGACCTCAGTCCAGCAAAGCGTAGCCTGTACACGGACATGTGTGGGATTATCATACGATTCCACATTTTTACCACTTACAGCCTGTATTGGCTATTTAGATATTTACTTGATGTCCACAGGGTACCAGGACCAGTAGGACTCAACCTTTAAGCAGCCTCATGAATCTCTAAATCTCAAATCCACCCATTATGTTTTCCGTGATGATTCCAACACACCATGGACATGTAATTCAAATACTGGTGCAGAATGCTTTGATTATTGTATTATTATTATAAAGCATGGAAACCAACAACCCTGAAAGCTGAGCTCAGAAGTGCCACTGATGCTGGAGATTGTACCACTGCACCTCCTCCCTCTATGCCCCATAATAGTAATAATGCTTGTTAATACAGAGTTACACTTACTTTACCAGCTACTTAAGAGTCAGGAAGTTGTCAGCTAAAGTTATAAAAGAGTAGCTCTCAGCCTCATCAAAGCAGTGCCAATAAGCAAAGGCATCCAGTCTAAATAGGGAACAACACAAAGGAGAGATCTCATTTTTTTTTAAGGTTAAAGGTAAGACTCCTTGTAAGACACAAACTGCCAGCGTTTCTCAGATTTCAGCCTTGATATGCCAGCACTGGAGTCCTGCATCTGGTTTCAGACAAGCATTGGTAAGCTGTGACCAGAGCCTAAACTGGACTCTGCAAGCCAAGTACCTGTGGGCCTCCGAGACACGGTGGAGGATGATCTTTACAGATAAGACTCAACTGTCAAAGACAGCATGAACCTTCACTCCAGAAACAGACTCACTAATAACCCCCTTCCTTCATCCCTGCCAGCTTTTGCTGGAAGGAGATACTTGTGGTGCTGCCGAGATCCAACTCAAGGGCTTAATGCTACAGCTAGACCCTATCTTACTGCTGCTTTGCTTTTTTGATGTTGTATGTCAAATATTACAGATGCACCAAAATCAATGTTTTTTCTAAACTGTATGGAAAAAAACCCAGAAAAGTCAAAAGCTGAACTTTTGCTCAGCTGAGCTTTCTGCTTTTGCTAAGCTGAGCTTAGCAATTTTTTTTCCTCCTCTGTATCAGCTAATACAGGGACATGCTCCAAAATGGTTCGCTATTACTAGAGCAAAGAGATCTCCTGCTATAAAACCGCTCAGTCTGGCGGCCTCGCCCCAGGGTGTCCAACACTCCTGTAACACAGAGGAGCCAGGTGGAAGGAGTCTCTTCCTCGCTATCAGATGCGTCTTCTTGGTTTCCAGTCCTATTTCTCATCTCCTTTATCACTTGGTGAAAACTCTCATGAACTTCCAGTTCCTCTAATTCTCATATTTAGACATTGAAGGGATATCCCACAAGAACAAAGATTTTTTTTTATCTTACTTTTACAAGCCAAAATATTTGCATGATTTTTGTGAACTACAGTAATTGTGTTATATCTTACAAAAATCTTCTCAAGCACATTTTATAAAATAAAGCTGAACAAAAGCACTGCTGGAATAGTCTTGATATTTATAAAAGTGGTTTCCCAGAAGGTATTTCAAAACTATGTTACAGATTCCACAAACACTGTTGGTTTTAGCGATGGATTTTGTAGGGGCAGGTCCAACAGGATTATTTCCCCCTAGCCCAGCCCAGCAAGCTGGGGAGTGCACAGAGTTTTCTGCTCTCTGTGCAAGAAAATCTGCAAGGTAGAAAAATAGGATCTGCCCGTTCCCCTGAAGCTGCTCACCCAGATGGCAGGTGTCCTTCCCCTGGCAGCGGTCGCTCAGATAATATATTTCTCTTTCCAAAGCTCCCTCATTTAGGGTGTCCTGGGGTGCATTTGCAGGCAGCTTCCCAAAGGCAGCAGTAGTTCAAGAACTACATTTTTCCCTCCATGCCCAGCCCCGCATTCCCACCCCAACAGCCAGGAGCCAGCAGGGGAATAACCGCTTTTTGGCTGGGCTGAGTTGCATGCGGGTCTCTACCCTGATGCAGGTCTCCAGCACCCGTGCATGTTAGAGGCACCTCGAGGGAGGTGGTGGCACATATGGGAGGATGTTGCCTTGCCACAACAACACCCAGCTGTGCTGCACCCAAATGAGAAATTACATAGCACAGCTTTAATTAATCCAGTAGCACTCACAGCCCACTACTGCCAAAAGAGAGAGACCTTGCTTCCCTCCTCAGCCCTTTCCCCTTCATTCAATGCATTACCCATCCGCAGAAGGGGGTATTTTTGGGGTGGATTTCTTTTATTTGTTGTCTGGGTTTCATTTGTAGTCAGGTTAGTTCTCCACTGATTTTATGAGCTGAACCCGCTCGGCACAAGGCAGGTACCAGAGCTGGGAGGGGATGGGAGAGCACCCCAGGGAATAAGCCTGAGAAGGGGAGGGTGGAGGGGAAGCAGCAGCGAGCAATTAGATCAGCTCAGCCGCTCAGTCTTCCCTGGTTATCTCCAGAGAAGGCCCCAGCAGGGAGCATTTTCTCCTGCTGTCAGCCCTCCCAGGGCTGACAACAAGCTGGTTTCCCCAGATGAGAAGCAATGGAAGTTATTAACTGTCTGGCAAAGCATCCTTTTTATTCTAGTGGAAAGGAAAACCTGCAAATGAGTCTTACGTCTGGAATATCAAAATGCAAATTAGAAAGAAAACCACTGACCCCCACCGAGTGCTCAGTACAATTGCACTTGCTTTCGGTTTGGGGCTACAAGACCCCTCCCGCAGGAGCGCACAGGCACGCTGGCTCCTGCCTGCTCCCGTCCCCCGGGGGCTGCCCCAGCCGCCCCACCAGCTCACGGTGCTGCCCTCCGCGCTGCACAGCTCAAACCCCAGCCCCGGGCATCTGCTGCCATCGAGGACTCGGAGCAAGGAAAGACTCAAACCAATAAAATACAGCAGGCAAGAGGGAGAGGAACAGCTTCTCCAGATTGTTTAACCTCCCACTGGGCTGAAGTCATTTAAAGATACGACACATCACAAGTAATTCTGTGAGAGAGCCATGAGTGTTTGAAGGGATATACGTGGGTTCCTCTTGCACAGGTTCCTCTGAAAAACAGGAATATCCTCTTAGGATGCCTTAAGAGCAACTTGCATGCCGAACAAAACGTCTCCACTCAACCCAATCCTGCAAGAACCATCATCTCGGGCAGCTGTGGGCTCCCCTCCTCCTGC
>NW_009203130.1:0-411 GCF_000690835.1 Fulmarus glacialis | reverse complement strand
GTCCGAAAAGGGCACAAGTGTGTCTGGGTCACTACAGGGCCAAACGCTGAAATATTAAAAGGGGGGGAAAACCCCACGCAAAACTCAAAGCGACTGGCTTAGACTTCGGAGAATTTTAAAAATAACACATTCTGGCTCGCTCCTGCATCTTCAGGCTGCATTTTGGTTTGTGCTGCCATTGTCCTCCAGCCAAGCAGTTATTTACTTTGTTTTTAAACTAAAACTGAGATTTACATAAAGTCTCTTTATTCCAGAAACACCAAGTTTCTGGAAAAACACCAAATAAAGGGCTCTGGCTCTCACAGCCAAGCTGTCTCAAGAGAGCACCGCTCCCAGGCAGATGGCTCGCCCCAGCCCGGGCAGCCGCCTGCTCCTCCGGCGCGGCGGGGGAAGAGCTGGGGGTGGCGGCGG